>NW_021681102.1:0-9539 GCF_001412515.2 Diachasma alloeum
TGTCAAAATTGATAAATTCTTTTTGTAGTTTGATTTAGTTTACTCATTTTTGACGTAACAAAATTGGGGGCTCGTCCAAACACAATTATCTTCAATCATCATATTGAAGACTATTCGCTTCTGCGATTTTTATTTTATTTTTTTTTTCTACAATTAATGGAAATTTTTATAAAATTGTAGAATTATTTATTCACTCCAATCTTCACTTTTTATGTTGAAAAAAAATTTATGGATTTAAAGAAAAAATTATAGAAATTGTTGGAAGAAACATGATTAATTGAAATAAGTGTAATTTATGCGTTTCTTTACTTTTTTCCTATTAAAATGAAATCTGTTCTTTTTTATAAATTTGACAAAATGTTAACAAATGTCGGGAAAATCTTGTAAGAATCCTTCGACTTCAGATAGTGAAGACAATCGACGCGTTTTACGAAGTCACCACGGTGAATTACTTGCGGGTTACGAAAAACCCAAGCGAAAAATTAATAAAAGCGAAATCGAAGATTCTGGTTTAGGCGATTCACGTGCAGTTGATAACAGTAGTGATAGTTCCAGTAGACATTCTAATAATGCACACGAGGATGAATTTATAAGTGAATCAGATAATAGTTCAGTACTTGATGCGGAAAGAACATTAAATAGTGAGTCAAATGATTCAATTTATGATGACGCGAATAATACTTTAGTCGAAACAATTGATCAATCGGTAAATTTGCCGCGACGAATTTCGGGAATAAATAATGATGATTTAGAAGCGTTTATTAATCATCAGATTAACCTTTTTGATAAAGATTTCGGTGTAATTAATCCGGTCAACATGGCGAATTTGAGTAATAATCAATTGATCTCGTTAAAAGATGCCATTGCTTGCATACCCGTCTTTGAGGGTAAACAAAATGAATTATATGATTTTACGGTGAATTGTGAAGAGGCCAAAGAAATGCTTCCCGCAGCCGCTGAAGAAAACATCACTAAATTAATCCAGCGTAAATGTCTGAGTCAGTCGGTAAAAGACTCATTGAACGGAAAGAAATTCATTAAATTAGTCGAATTAATTAAAGATTTGAAAGCCATTTACACTCCCACAAAAACGGAATGGCAATTACAGGGGGAGTTAGGATCAATTTTCCAACGAGACAATGAATCGGTCATTTCTTTTGCAAATCGGTTGAGGAAAAAAGGAAGAGAAATAGTTGAACTCTTCAAAGTAAATAGTCCTAATCACACTGCAGATAATTTGAAAAATTATAAAGATTCTGTAGATGGGGAAATTAAAAAATGTTTTCTTCAAGGGTTAAAGGAAGAAATTGATCAGCGCATGCCTGAATGTGCAACTATGCCCGAGGCATACGATAAGGCCATCGCGATTGAAAGGAAATTAACTGCGAAGAGTGAACTCTGCGGTAATAAACAAAAAAATGATGAAAATAAAAAATCGGAAAAATCGAGTGATTCTAAATCTGTTAACTTTGTTGAAACCAATAATACGAATGGTAAATTGAATCACGGTAGATTTCAGAATCGTGGGAATCAAAATGGAAGTAATCAGAGTAATTCCAAATCGTTTAATCGAAACAATCAGAAAAATGACAATTCTCGTGCACACAGCGGGCCTACGTGTCAAATTTGCAATAAGAAAGGGCATTCCGCCAAAACTTGTTTTGTCCGGTTGAATGATTCAAAAGGAAAAACTGAGGTTTGCCAAATCTGTAATAAACAAGGGCATTCCGCAAAAACTTGCTATTCGTTGATAAAAAAATCGTCCAATAATGGGCCGAAGTGCCAATTGTGCGATAATGTTGGTCACACTGCTGACAAATGTTACAGTCGGTCAAAATCCGCTAACCAATCGAATGCTTCTAGTTCTAGTACCGAAATTTGCCGTTACTGTAAATTACAAGGCCATTCGCTAGAAAATTGTTTAAGGTTAGCGCGAAAAAATTCGGGAAACCAAACTCCATCTGTTCCGAGGGACGCGGGGAGAGATGCGAGGATTCAGCGTCCCGTGAATGTAGTTCGCGAATCGGAGTCAAGCGACGACTCCCAGTAATCTCAGTCGATTTTAAAAACAATGATGATATTCCATTTATTAAAATCGGTTTCGGGTTCAATAATGAAGAAATCAAATTAATGTTGGATTCAGGTGCATCGCCGAATTTATTAAAAAATAAATATGTGGATCCAAAAATTGTAATCGATAAAACCGATATCATTGAACTCCATGGAATATCAACATTGCCGGTATTGACATTGGGAAGCATGAAAATGGATGTAATGGGTAAAGTAGCTCCATTTCATGTCGTTCCTGATGAAATGCCAATTCCGTTCGCGGATTTATTAGGTTCAAATTTTTTCAAAACCGCGGGCGCGAAAATTGACTATGAAAATCGATTTTTGAAAATTAACGGTAGAGAATATCCTTTTGAAAATGTAGATAGATCGAGTGATGATATTATGTATATAGAAGCGCGTAGTGAATCAGCTTTCTTTATTAACGTTAAAAATACAGATGTAAAGGAGGGTTACGTACCTCGATTAAAATTAGGTAAAGGTGTTTATGCTGGCGATTGTTTAGTAAGTAATGATCGGGGTCGTGCGTATATGCATGTATATAATACTACCTACAACGATATTAAGGTTAAAGTGCCGACTTTGACCCTTCGCGAATATGAAAATATATATGAACCCTGTGATCAAGGATCTTGTATAAAAAATAGTAGTTTAAAAGAATCAAAAGTTGTAAATAAAATCGTAGCCCATATGAAAGAAATTGAGACTGAAGATCGATTTAATCAAGTTAACAATTTGTTACGATTGGATCATTTAGGTGATAAAGAGAAAAATCACGTAAAAAAATTGATTAAAAAGTATTCTGACCGGTTTCACATTCCAGGTGAACCATTAAAATCAACTCAAGTATATAAACACAGAATTCCTACGAATTGTGATATTCCTGTTTCTTCAAAACAGTATCGTATACCTCATTCAACGAAGTTGGAGGTTGATAAACAAATTGATGAGCTTTTTCAATCGGGAATAATCAAACAATCGGAATCCCCTTATAACAGCCCCATATGGGTTGTCCCCAAGAAGCCAGATTCGAAAGGCAATAAAAGATGGCGTGTCGTGATAGATTTCCGTCAATTAAATGAAAAAACGGTAACTGACGCCTATCCCCTCCCCAATATTGCGGATATACTTGATCAATTAGGGGGATCTATGTACTTTTCAGTGTTCGATCTAGCGTCCGGGTACCATCAAATCGAGATGGACCCCAAAGACAGTCACAAAACTGCTTTCTCAACATCAAAAGATCATTGGGAATTTAACCGAATGCCTTTCGGGTTGAAAAATGCCCCAGCAACTTTCCAACGTTTGATGGATAGCATGTTGTCTGGTTTACAGGGTACATCAATGTTTGTGTACCTTGATGACATTATTGTTTTTGCAGAAAATTTAAAAGATCACGAAAACAAAATCGAAGCGTTGATGAAGCGTTTAGAAAGAGCGAACTTACAACTACAACCGGATAAATGTGAATTTTTGCGCCCGGAAGTAGGTTATCTAGGGCATATAATTAGTCGTGAGGGTTTGAAACCAGATCCTTCTAAATTAGAAGCCGTGAGAAATTTTCCAGTTCCAAAGAAACAAAAGAATATTCGTTCATTTCTTGGATTAACCGGGTATTACAGACGGTTTATAAAAAAATTTTCTAAAATTGCGAAACCTTTAACGAAATTGTTAGAGAATGATGTAGAATTTGTTTGGTCCGATAAGACTAAAAATGCTTTTGAAACACTTAAAGAAGCATTATGCACGGCTCCAATATTACAATATCCTGATTTTGCACAGCCTTTTGTAATTACAACTGATGCCTCTGGCTTTGCCATTGGTGCAGTTCTTTCTCAGGGAGAGATAGGAAAAGACAAACCTATTGCGTTCTACTCTCGGGTTTTAAGGGGTGCAATCTTTCTCGGGTTGGCAATCTCGCGTGGAAGGAAATCCTCATTTTAATTGAAGAAATTTTCAAAGCGGACAAAATTAAAATTATTGTCTGTCTTGGGACAATTCAGCACGTTCCCGTCGAAAAACATGATGCAATTTTTCATGAAATGCACAACTCTCCCATCGGTGGTCACAAAGGCGTTTCAAAGACTTACAACAGAATAAAAAATAGATATTATTGGGAGAATTTGAAAGCTGATATCCAACGCAGGATTCAGCAATGCGCGGATTGTCAATTAAAAAAATTGGTCCGCGTCAAAACAAAACAACCGATGTTAATAACAGATACACCAGGTACTGTTTTCGATAAAGTAGCTATGGACATCGTTGGTCCATTACCTAAAACTGCGAGTGAGAATGAGTATATTCTCACCATTCAAGACCAGCTTTCTAAATTTTCGTTGGCTATTCCATTAGGGAACCAAAGAGCAGAAACCGTTGCCGATGCGTTTATCAAGCGATTTATTAGTATTTTTGGATCACCGACAGTAGTGTTAACTGATCAGGGACGAAATTTTATCAGTTCAATGATGGCAAGAGTAAACAAGCGATTTAGAATTAAGAAATTACAAACGACCGCGTTTCATCCACAGTCAAATGGATCGTTAGAACGTTCACACCACGTTTTGGGTGAATATTTAAAGCAATATGCTAGCCAAGATCAAGAATGGGATCAATGGATTGAATTAGCCATGCTTTCGTATAATACGTGCGTTCATGAGGGCACGAAATACACTCCTTACGAGTTAGTGTTTGGTAAAACGGCTAGACTTCCATCAGAAGAACCGTTACATGAGTTGGATAAGTTACCAACATATGACAATTATCTTGAAAATTTAGTACAACGTCTAACTGAAATTAGAAAATTAGCTTACGATAATCTAGTAGATTCGAAGCTTAAATCCAAACATTATTATGATCGAAAGATCAACCCCGTAGATTTCCAAGTGGGTAATAATGTCTTTTTGCTAAGTGGCCCTAAACCAGGGAAACTGGGATGGCAATATGATGGTCCTTTTAAAGTTTTAGAAATTTTTCCAGACGGAAATGTCAAAATTTTATGCAAAGGTAAACATAAAGTGGTGCATTCGAATCGATTAAAAATTAGTAAAATTTCGGAATTGAAGAATCACGATAAAAAGAAAATTATTAAAAGAAAGAAAAATGATTCATCTGACTCTGATTCAGATTTCATACCATAATTGGTGTTTTTATTATCATATGCATAATTTTAATTAACGTTTTCTTTTCTTTCTGTTTTGATTACAGAAAATGATTTTATTAAAAACCGTAATACTGTCAGTAATGTGGGATTATGTGTTTGCAATAGTTGGTTATGATTGCGGTGGTAACTCGTTAAATGTTACTACAATCTCATCTCTTGATATCGATGACTGCGATATCGACGAGGAAGATGTAACTTCCTCTAAAACGTATGTTTATTTATTACAGTTAGATCAATTCACTCATACGAGAGTGATTCAGTGTAAGATTGAAATCAGTCGAACTGTCTACCATTGTGGCATGCACTCCCATGTTTCAATTGTAGACAATGCTCATGCCGAGTATATTCAGTACATTTCGAGAGACGCGTGCATGGCCGCCCATAACCATGGCACCGTTCAGTTAGGAAAAACCTTAGTTACCGGACTCATGCCTAATACAACCATTACTAGAAGTATTACCCTAGCGGGTACAGTCAACAATGATGGTCGTTGCGATGGGGTCCAGTATTCAGACCCTTTTGATTCATATAAAATGGCAGTTGTATTGGGTATTGTCCGAATTTCTCTGAGTTCAAGAATGGCTAGAGTGAAGGTAGATGATAATAAAATCCATCTTCCCTCAGGGCACTCTTACAGATTAAGGGACGGTAGTTGTATCGACCCAGTAGGAGGATATTCGTTCTGGGAGCCTTTACCATCAACACCTTGGTGTGATCGTAGTTATTTTTCTGTCCTTCATAAAGGCAATGCTTTCAAATTAATGTCAAAAGATGACACACTTTATACAGTAACATTAAAAGAAATTAGTTTCACTTTTTCTAAACAAGGTATTGATAGTGTCTGTGGGTTAACTCTCATAAGAACCGAACATCCAAAAATATTTATTATCGAAACAGATAATATCGAAGTTTTTTCGCATAATATTGCGGTTTCTTTAAACACTGACAACATGGATCTACTCATGTATGTAAACGCGAAGTTTGTTTATGTTGAGCGTTTTGTCAGGTCTCAAATGCGTAGCTTATATAGGGATGTATTACGCCACCAATGTAACTTGGAACAAGAAGTTTTAAAAAATAGTTTGTCAATTGCGTCGACAATGCCTGACGAATTTGCTTTTCGGTTCATGAAAGGTCCAGGTTACATGGCGGTTTCAGCCGGCGAAGTTATTCATATTATTCAATGTATACCCGTCGAAGTAATATTAAGAAAAACGAATGAGTGTTATAATCGTTTGCCAATATCGCGAGGAAATGAAAGCGTATTTTTAACTCCGCGCACTCATATTATTGTAAACCAAGCAACACAGATCCCGTGTAATGCGCCACTACTACAGTATTATCGAATTGCGGACGGTTGGTACAAATTAGCGCCACAGGCGATTGAAACATTACCACCAGCCCAGGTGAAACCGAACGTGAAGATGACGTGGAAGTACCAAAGTCCTGATCATCTAGCCACTAGCGGGATCTACAGCGAGGAAGATCTCGAGAAGATGCGGGAGCGAATCATGTTTCCGATGGAGAACGCTGCAGTTCTCAACCAGATTGCGCAGAAAGTCTCAGGGAATGGGACCGGTTTTGCGCCACCGTCGATATTTAATATCTTCGATGAAAACGCTCTTGAAAAATTAGCGGAGAGCACATGGGAAAAGACGTGGGGTAGATTCGTGAGTTTCGGCTCCGTTAGCGCCGGATTTATCGGACTATTTATGATAATCCGGGCATTGAAACTCCTCGTAGATACAATTATCCACGGGTATACTCTCCATATGGTCTACGGTTGGTCTATCCATCTACTTGGAGCAATTTGGGACTCCGTGACCAATCTACTATTACATTTGGCGAGGCGTGGACCAGAGCACACGTCTGTTGAAGATCATGATGTGGAAATCATATCAGTTCCGTCTGCACCGGCAGAAGTTAGAAATGTAGTCTATCCGAATCTTGAAGATAGCAACAACCTGTTGGGGGAGCAACCTCCGACAAGAAACAATTTTGTCTAATTTTCTTTTTCAACATGGTACTATTATTGCTCATTTTTCTGTCTACAGGAGCAATAATTTAAACAAAAAAATGAATTTAATAACCCAAGCTGACCGGTTGAGAATGAAGGAGTTTAGACGACGCCTTCAGAAACAGAAATTAATTAAAATGGCCAGACCAGTGAGGGAAGCCAACAAACGAGAGGAAGCGACCAGGGCAGCCGCAGTACCAGCTGTAACAGCTGCCACCATAGCTGAAGCGAAAGCAGCAAGGAAGAATGCCTTCGAGGAAAAATTAAAGGCCCTCCCAAAACGAACGTATTCGGGGAGGACAACAGCATCAAACAGACCAATGTGTTGATTTCCAACAATTGATGAACTACTGGATGTCGACAACCCTAAAAGACATTTCAGTATCCAGCAGTTCCAGTTCGCCACATGCATCAAGGCCTGTGGAAAGGAGGAAATTTGGATAGACGACTTCTATAGAGTTTTTTGTAAACAACATGTACCAGCCGGTGCGAAAAAGGAGGAAAATTTGCATCTTATTTGCAAACATTCTATCGATGTTGGGTGTCCAGGTTGTAGCAGACAACTTGTGATCGTGAGGAGCGCAGCTGAGTGTCGGGACTGTGCCCGTACATATCACAAGAATCATCCTCTCCACTTCTGTTCAAGAGGACTTCACGTCGACGTCTGCAGTAACCATGTAAAGTAGAATTTAAGTTAACTCTTTAATTTTTGTTTTTATTCTTCTTCAATTTANCTCTATTGGTTTATGATATATAGACCGAAATAGGAGAGGTGAAAAATCTGAAATTTCAATTTTCGACGGGGGCCAATGGGGCTGGTAGTAGGAGAGCTGGTAACGTTTTTCCTACGTTAAAAATAATACGGCTAGAAATTTTACCATTTATAGTTTTTTATATTGTGACGTCCGACGTTTTTCATTTTTAAATAATATTTCGAGACAAATTTCAGATTTTTCATTTATTTTTTTTTTTATCTGGGAAATTTATAACCGACAAATATTCTCTCGGGTTTGAATATTTGTCGTTGCTATTGTTTAAGTGCAGCTGCACAAATTATTTACGCAGGGCACAATCTTAAGCCCAAAAATCAATAGAAAACTCGAGTTTCCTAAGTGCACCAATAAAAGTGCAAAATATTTGTCCCTAGTAATTAAGGTTACGACATGCGGCGCCCGCATGTCGCTGACCAGGATTAGCGTGCCTGGCCCACTCCCTAAATTCTTAGAAATTTTCCATTGTTAAGAATTTATATTTTTTTTTCTCACTTAATTAATTGAGTTTCCAAAATTCCGTATTCCGTGAATTTTGGATCATTAAGATAGGAATAATAATAATTTACTAATATAAGTTTAAATATTTTTAATAATTGGAATTGACTGAATTATCAATTAAAAAAATATTGATGATTATATTTGAAATTTAGAGAATTATCAATTAGAAAATATGAATTAGTTAATAATTATTTAAATTACTTCTTTTGAAAATTATTATTAAATAGTTAAAATTGGACGTTGTGGAGGGAGAAAAATGGGACTCCTGAAGCAAGTCTAATTGTGTGGTTGGGGGTGGAAAAGTCCGCCCACACCCCAACAAAAATTGCCAATCTTAATGTGGAAGGGATGGAGTAGCCCTGAAACATTGGGACCAAGGTATCTGGGGCGGGAAACTCTGGCCCAAGGTTACGCATGATTGGCCCCGAGTTTTCCCTCCAGAAGAGTGTGAGGTCACACCCCTAGTGCGAGTAATGAAATCACTTGCACTTCGAGTAGTTCCTCAGTTGTGGTTTGTCCCTTGATAATTCCCGAAGTGGAATTTTTCCATCGACCCTCTGGGCGATTTTTCTATAAGAATCTCTTGATTCTTTTTATCCAGAATCTTAGATTCTGTTCCAAGTCCTTCAGAGACTTGATTTGTCAATTTATTAATTATAGACCGTAGTTGTCAAGTTGTATTTTAATTACATCAAATCAGTGTGTGTGTACGTGTGGCGGCACTAAATTAAGGTTCGAGGATCAATAGGCGAACTGTAAGTTTTTTTATGTACAATTATTTATGTCAAATTTGAATTTTTTTTTACTTTTTAAAATATAGATTCGCAAGAATCAATTTAGTAGAAATTCAAGTTTCTTTTCTTTATTTAAACCCTATTTCTTCCTTCAATTAAGGGTGAGTGAATAGTTTGATACAGGGAATTTTTAACTTTCTATTTCGTCAGTCAATTCACCTTAAATATTTTCAGTTCATGTCAAAATTGATAAATTCTTTTTGTAGTTTGATTTAGTTTACTCATTT
>NW_021681102.1:17334-20932 GCF_001412515.2 Diachasma alloeum
AAATTTATAACCGACAAATATTCTCTCGGGTTTGAATATTTGTCGTTGCTATTGTTTAAGTGCAGCTGCACAAATTATTTACGCAGGGCACAATCTTAAGCCCAAAAATCAATAGAAAACTCGAGTTTCCTAAGTGCACCAATAAAAGTGCAAAATATTTGTCCCTAGTAATTAAGGTTACGTCATGCGGCGCCCGCATGTCGCTGACCAGGATTAGCGTGCCTGGCCCACTCCCTAAATTCTTAGAAATTTTCCATTGTTAAGAATTTATGTTTTTTTTTTCTCACTTAATTAATTGAGTTTCCAAAATTCCGTATTCCGTGAATTTTGGATCATTAAGATAGGAATAATAATAATTTACTAATATAAGTTTAAATATTTTTAATAATTGGAATTGACTGAATTATCAATTAAAAAAATATTGATGATTATATTTGAAATTTAGAGAATTATCAATTAGAAAATATGAATTAGTTAATAATTATTTAAATTACTTCTTTTGAAAATTATTATTAAATAGTTAAAATTGGACGTTGTGGAGGGAGAAAAATGGGACTCCTGAAGCAAGTCTAATTGTGTGGTTGGGGGTGGAAAAGTCCGCCCACACCCCAACAAAAATTGCCAATCTTAATGTGGAAGGGATGGAGTAGCCCTGAAACATTGGGACCAAGGTATCTGGGGCGGGAAACTCTGGCCCAAGGTTACGCATGATTGGCCCCGAGTTTTCCCTCCAGAAGAGTGTGAGGTCACACCCCTAGTGCGAGTAATGAAATCACTTGCACTTCGAGTAGTTCCTCAGTTGTGGTTTGTCCCTTGATAATTCCCGAAGTGGAATTTTTCCATCGACCCTCTGGGCGATTTTTCTATAAGAATCTCTTGATTCTTTTTATCCAGAATCTTAGATTCTGTTCCAAGTCCTTCAGAGACTTGATTTGTCAATTTATTAATTATAGACCGTAGTTGTCAAGTTGTATTTTAATTACATCAAATCAGTGTGTGTGTACGTGTGGCGGCACTAAATTAAGGTTCGAGGATCAATAGGCGAACTGTAAGTTTTTTTATGTACAATTATTTATGTCAAATTTGAATTTTTTTTTACTTTTTAAAATATAGATTCGCAAGAATCAATTTAGTAGAAATTCAAGTTTCTTTTCTTTATTTAAACCCTATTTCTTCCTTCAATTAAGGGTGAGTGAATAGTTTGATACAGGGAATTTTTAACTTTCTATTTCGTCAGTCAATTCACCTTAAATATTTTCAGTTCATGTCAAAATTGATAAATTCTTTTTGTAGTTTGATTTAGTTTACTCATTTATGACGTAACAATATGCTAAAAATGGAAACGTGAGTCTGGCAAACCCGTTGCCAGCTCTCCTACTATGGGTCCGAAACCGTAATCGGAACCCCCTATGAGGCGAAATCGAGCCCTTTTTAAAAAAGTTCTCACGTACAGCGTCATAAAATGGTATTTTTCGTCAGTGGGGCAGGAGAAACTTTTCTGGCGAATATGAGTTTGCGACCCGAGCCGAAGGCGAGAGCTACATCGATAAAAATATTTTTTCCGGCCAATGGCGAACGATATTTATTGTCACTCTGTGCGTAAGGCAGCGTTTTAAGCACACTGCGTGCTTTTCAAACGCTGCTTACGCACATCGTAACGAAAAATATCGTTCGCCACTCACGTGAAACTACGCTAAAAATTGCTCTTCAAATTGAGAATGAAGTTAGCCTTCGTTCATTACTTTAATGAATTCGTCAAGTTGTTCCTATCATATCACTAATAACTTCACAGTTATTTTGAGTCAATATCTTTCAGTCGACCGAAACATTAATCCATTGACTTCCGCCAAAATGGATCTAAGATATCCTCATCCATTAAATAATATTGAAGATGGTAGACCGCAGTCGTGAGTGGATAATATACTTGTCACCAACACTTGGGAATTGAATTAGATGATAAAATCTCTTCTCCCAACAGATTGACAGGAATAGTTTTCCAGGTTATTGGTCAAAGAGAGATCAATAATAGGATTATTTACTGTTTCACCTTGTTCAATGGATTATATGGACAACAGCATTACATGGCTAAAATATTGATCCTGGACCGAAATCTAGTGAATATTCTCATAAGTTCTTCTCCACGTTCTCAGGTTGTTATAGTTGTAACGGTTTTTATTTGCTTGTTGATTGAAGTGGAGCATTCTTAGATTTTTCTGAAAATGCTTTTATTTCGTCAAATTGTCATCACTATTCGACAATTGTTTATTGGTTTTTCATAAATCTTTTTTTTTATGACCAGTTGGTACATTTGAGGAATGCCGTACCACACAGGCAGTCCACTGTACAAATAGACGAAATGATCTTACCGAATCAAAATTTTCAAGGATTTGAATGGGAGATACATTCAAGGGAGCAATTCAGTCTGCATGGATTAATCAATTGGTTCTCGAGGGAAATATTGGAATCAGAATAATTCATTTTGAAAGTACTGTACATTCAACTGATTTTTTAAATAAAATAATAAAATCTGTGGTTAATTGTGGATCTATCCTATGATTATCTATTCGTTGATACTCCTGAAATCGAAAAAGGATTCGAGGGGATTCATAAGGATTTATTCTAAATTTTCGACTTTTTTCCATCCCTGACAATTCTTCCAGGTTTTCCGGCAGCTTTGGAATATAGAAGAAATTTCGATGAAAACAACAGGTACTTTCTGGAATTATTAAAAATCAAGGAAAGAAGATGGAAATGAAAAGGAAAAAATGTTATGAAATCATTTTTAGCAATTCAATTTCCTTTTGAAACAAAAAAAAATCCAGCCTCTCCCAACTAACCGGTTCTGAGTGTTCTCATGCTCCTGAAAAAATAGGAAATGACTTCCGGGACAAGTTGGAGACCTAGAAAAATTGTAAATGATCTCAGGAATCCAATACCATGAACCGGAAGTTGCTATCTCTATTAGTTTTCGAGGAATCGTCAAAAGAAGTGGATGTTGAGAATGGACCATTTTAATTTTTAGCGGTATGCGGCTCTGAATGTTCTGATGCTCCTAAAAAATTCGGAAATGACTTCCGGATTAAGTTGGGGGCCTAGCGAAATCGTGTGTCATCTTAGGAATCGAATGCTGCGAACCGAAAGTCGCTATTTCTATTAGTTTCTGAGGAATCGTCAAAAGAAGTGGATGTAAAAAATGGGCCATTTGGATTATAGCGGTATAGGGCTTTGAGTGTTCTGATGTTCCTAAAAAACCAGGAAATTACTTCCGGAACAAGTTGAGAGTCTAGAAAAATTGTAAATGATCTCAGAAATCGAATACCGATAAGTAAAAGTCTCTATCCCTATTAGTTTCCGAGATACAGACCGAGATAGGAAAGCTTTGACGAGGGCCAATGGAACTCTGGGGCTGGGTCTCAGAACGAAATATAGATCCCCCTACAATCCCAAATCAAGCTCCTTTTTGCGCTAGGACGTATAAGAAGCGAGAAAAACGCAAAAAATAAAAATCGAGTTTTTCTCGTTTTCTAGGGCTCCTATAAGTTCAGGAGGAGACTTCCGGTGGATGTTGAGTACCTATATTTACAGTAAAAATTTTCAG
>NW_021681102.1:23322-33141 GCF_001412515.2 Diachasma alloeum
TCCGCACAGGAAGCAGCGTATCATGTATTGGAATTGCCTCTGTGTGATTCAAGTCGAGAAGTCATTTTCATAAATACTTCTCCCAAAGATGAGCGGGTACGAATGTTGAAATCGAATAAACAGCTTGATTCGTTGGAAGGAAATTCAACAAACATTTTTACGGAAAATATCATAGATAAATATCAGCGGAGGGCATCAGCAATGGAAAATATTTGCTTGGCTGATTTTGCAGCATGTCATACAATCAAAACTATGGTAAATACAGAACAAGAAGACGATGGAGAAAACCATGATAATGACAACGATAGTATCAATAACGAAGACACCTACGATGAAGATGATAACCATGGAACCGATAGGAAGGGGCCCACCCATAACACATGTGGATCTGCTCATACGACTGAAGAAGTGAGGAGAAGAAAAATGAGAATCCTTAGATACGTTCGCTATATCGCACAAAAAGATGAACATAATTTTTAACGGGAACAAGTTCTATTATTTTATCCCTGGAGGAATGAAGCCACTGATATTGAAAATGCTGATTGTAAGCTATTATCATGAAAATTTTATAATAATTGAAAACAATCGAATGAAGTATTCGATTATCGCAGACGAACTTATAGATGAGGCTATCAAAGAAGCAATGGGAGACAATCAACGAAAACATGATGAAGAGGTCGATAAATTCAAGAAACGTAAACTGCAAAAAGGTCAAGAGGTTGATATTTTCGAACAAGCAGGTATCGAAGATATCACAATGAAAAACAGGATACGATTCACTAAACCACAAATGATATCACAACACGAAACTTTCGAGATAATTGATAATTTGAATGATTTGCAACGGGAAATTGTAATGCATATTTTGAAATGTTTCAAAACTACTAACCTTCCATTGAGGATTTTCATAAGTGGTTCGGCAGGTGTGGGCAAAACAAGAGTTATCAATTGTGTCTACCAATTACTATCTTCATATTTTGAGTCAATGCCCGGCCAAAAAAGTGATCTACCTTATATATTACTATGTGCGCCGAGTGGGAAAGCAGCCCACTTGATAGGGGGGGTGACACTGCATACGGCCTTCGCACTACCAGTGACAGAATTTGGAGGACAGATGCCTGAATTATCATCCGATGTAGCGAACTCCATCCGATGTAAATTAGTTCAATTGAGATTATTGATTATAGATGAAGTGTCCATGGTAGGATCGAACATGCANAAATTGGGCGAATGTTCATAGGGGTGGAAATCGACTCAGGGGTAGTCGGGGAGGTCCTAAAAAAAGGTTTGGATATTTATCGAATTTCCCACTCCCAAAGACCATTAAGTTCTAGAGGTTGTATGAATAAGCGCATTCCAATGTGATTCTAGAGGTAATGAAACGTGAAGATATCATGAAATTTCCAATTTCTACTTTGGGAGGGGGGGCATTACAATAACTTTTCTATAGATCAGGAAGTTAAAAACTTAGACAATTTGAGTCAAACAAAGTCTATAGGGCATCGATTTCTGTTGACTTATGATATACAATATTTCCTACGGAGCATGTCAATAGAAACGGCCAAAAACTTATAGAAAATATAATGGAAATCCAACAGAATTCTCCATAGAATTCTATAGGATTTTCTATGAAATTTTGTCGCGCGTCTTCCTCACTCAAAGAATAATTTTTTTGGCAGTCTTTGCGTAAGGCAGTACTTTAGGCACACCACGTGATTCAAAAACACTGCTTACGCAAACTGTAACAAACAAGACGAGCATTCCCTAAAAAAATGAAGGAAATCGGCTGGATAGTTGTTGAGATATTTGTGAAAAATGAAAAAAAAAAGTATCGATATCTCGAAAACGGCTCGACCGATTCAGCTGAACTCTGGCCCAGACTTAGTCGTCATTCACACCTACAAGCTCACGAAATTTCGAAGAATTCGGAATAGATTTACCCGTTTATTCGTCCAATTTTCTAAAAACTGACCACCGACTGACCATGCGCACATACGGACGACGTGCTCAAACTTTGTATTTTTACATTTCAGACCATTCTACATCATTTCCACGCAACATTAGAAAATCGAAAAATCGAACGATTGCAAAGCTTCCATTCGGAAGCAAAAATATCAGTTGTCACCGGACGGAAGAAACTTTTTCTCATTTTAACCCTCCTACCTGACTAAACTTTTCCACACGGTCTCCATGTAGTGTACTATTCGCCTCTCTCCACTTCCGCGCCCAGAAAGCAAATGGAAACAATAGTCAGGTTAGAGGGTTAAGTCCTAAAATTCACAACCTAATTACTTTGCCTCTTGGCACATTCTCGGGCCGCTAGGCTAGACGGGTTTGTATTATGGCTCAGAGGTTTTGACCCCCGCCTAGCAACTTCAGGCTATCAGGCACAACTTTCCAATGCAATGTGAAATATTTTCATATGATACCTGCCAAACATTTTACTCAGTTTTTCTTATGTGATTCGAACTACTCGATACATTCGTGATAAACATTAGAATTGNTCCAATGCAATGTAAAATATTTTCATATGATACCTGCCAAACATTTTACTCAGTTTTTCTTATGTGATTCGAACTATTCGATACATTCGTGATAAACATTAGAATTTTTACGAGTAGCACCTTTTTTTTGCCCTAAAATTACTTTGATAACTATTCCAAGGTGTCAAACGCAGAACTTGATTCAATCAAGTCGCTCGCCGAGAAGTAATGAGCAAAACATTTTCTTCTAAACAGATTGATGTACAATGCCTAAGTTGAAACGGAAGAGTACCGAGATACGATCCCGAAATGCGAAAAGCAGGGTTCATCGATTACGATACGATCAAAATAAATACACAGGGATGGAAACGAGAAACCAGTCAACAGAAGAAAGAATAGAGAAAAAAGAGAAAGAGAAAAGAATACAGAAAGATATTGTCAATANTCGATTACGATACGATCAAAATAAATACACAGGGATGAAAACGAGAAACCAGTCAACAGAAGAAAGAATAGAGAAAAAAGAGAAAGAAAAAAGAATAGAGAAAGAAATTGTCAGTGGTAACTTGAGGAAAAAAAAGGATACTGACATCAACACTGTTACGGCTGAGGTACTATCTAATCATTATCAAATGAAGAACCAAAAAAATACGAAAATGGAAAAAGAAAAAATAAAGAAAGGTAAGAAAGAAACCGTAAAAAAAATGACAGGGCATTTAGTTTCGAGAAGAGGTCACAATTCGCTGCGGGCGAGAATGACTTCACAGTCAACGAAGGTCCAAGCTGAAAACAACGATGGAGTTGTGAGTAAATCGCGAAAAATTTCGCAAAAATATGAACCTGACAATGCAGAAATCGTGCCTCAAAGAAATATCAACCATAAGGAACGAATGAGGAACTCTCGTGAAAATAAAAATTATTATGATCGAGAACTGATACAAAACAAAGACAGACTCGAATCACATAGAGACGATCAACACTTCTTGAATAATGAACGTGTTACAAACAGAATACAAAAACAATCACGCAGACTCAATGAAATACTATCGTTTCGTGAACGGTATGTTAAGATGATCACCCGAAAACTAGAACGCGACCGAACATTCAAAAAAGAGTACACTCTCATCACGAAATTCATCGAAAGGCGTAAAGACTATCCAGAAGTCGTGTGCATCTGTTGCGATAATCTATTTTTTCGTAAATTCATGGTTAAATACAATCAATCTCATTATTCAGGTAAATTGAATTGGAGTCAGACCCAATTCGAATCTTTTATTTCCAAAATCGAGAATAATCATTCTTTGTATATTTGCAGTACATGTCACAGAACTGTAGCTAAGGGGACAATACCAAGAACAGCTGCTTTCGATTTAAAATTATCTCCCGTACAACCGGTATTACAAAAATTATCTCCTCTAGAAGAACGCATGGTGGCGCCGTATGTTCCATTCATGCAAATCCGAGCTCTGAAACCTCATTGTGTAACAAATCCACAATTATCTATCCATGGCAGCGTTGTTAACGTTCCCGCAGAAATCAATGATATGATCAGTGTACTCCCCAGAAAATTCAGTGACATGTCTACAGTACAGATTCAGTTCAAGCGACATTTGGATCATCGATCAAACTATATGCATGAAAGTATCAAACCAGCCAATGTATGTGCTGCATTGCATTATCTTGTTTCCACGCCACTATACAAAAAAATGGCATAACGATTGATAAGCACTTTTTTGACAAGTACGACGGAAGGGATGATTCGTTATTGAATTTTACTGTTGAGGAAAATGATGACGTCATTTCTGAATGTGATGAAGGTTTTCATAGAGACAAACAGGAAGAATCTGGAGGAGAGCAGTCAATAACTGATGAAGAGGATTTAGAAACAGATGAAGAGAATTCAACAACAGATGAAGAAAATCCAGTAACAGATGAAGAGAATTCAACATTGGATGAAGGGCCACGCGGAGGAGACGATGATGAAGACAATCTATGTCCTGCGTATCAGGATGAAGTGATGATTGTTAATGAAAATTCTGAACTGACGCAAGAAACATGCGTTATCGCTCCTTGTCAAAACAATAATCCTATTCCTTGGCAAGCAGATAATAATGGAGATGAATTATCATTCCCAAAAATATTTCAAGGCGAAATTTTTGATCCAAACAAAAAGTTCAGAAGTTATGGTCAACGAGCGAAATTTTTGGCAAGGAATCGGGATCGGAGATCAAGCCAGCCAACACGGATCTTATTTATGGCGAAACGTAAACTTCAAGAAAGAGTCATGGCATCGATTAGTATATGCCTACGGAAACTGCCACAACAGAACGCGATAACCGCGAGTCAAGTTAAGAGTAAAGAATATATCAGTGATATGATCCAGCGCGATGAAGGCTACTCTTTCCTGAAAAATGTGCGACCATCTCCTGCTTTCTGGGAGGCAAAAAAGAAAAATCTTCGCGCAATGATTCGACAGCTGGGTACACCTACACTATTCATTACTTTCTCTGCATCCGAAACGAATTGTCCGGAGCTGATCCAGTTTCTTTATCAGCTGAAACGTAATGACAAAAAAATAACACTGCAGCAAGCAGCATTACTCGATGAAGCTGTCAAACAAGAACTAGTGAGAGATGATCCAGTTTCTGTCGTTCGTTATTTGGAAAATAAATTTGCAGAGACCCTGAAATTACTGAGAGATCCCAATGGTACTTTGAAGAATCATCATGTGGTCGACTACTTTATCCGACGAGAGTTCCAGGGTAGAGGTACGGCTCACATCCACGGCCTTGGATGGTGCAATGAGGCACCGAAATATGATCCAGACGATAAGGATTCTGAGACTAGAATCACAGACTTCATTGATGCAAATATATCTTGTGAATGGAATCCTCAAAATCCCTTCGTGAGTTTTCAAAAGCATAAACATACAGCGACTTGTCATAAAGGCAGGAAAAATATGAAAAAATGCAGATTCAATTATCCTCAATTTGTAATGAGGTCAACTCAAATTTTGAAACCATTAAGTCAGAGTGAGAAGAACATTTGTGTAAAGAAAAATCTAGAGAAGATTCAAGAATTGATGAATACTTATGCAAAAAGCAATTTGCTGGTTCCTTTTGATCAAACTTTAGAGGAATTGAACATGAATGAAGAAGACTACATCAATGCAGTACGATCGACGTTGGATAGAGACAAACTTTTCATTAAACGACGATCGTGCGATGTCACAATAAATAACTATAACCCAACGATTTTGAATCTATTGGAAGCTGACATGGATATTCAATTCGTTCTCGATCCATATGCCTGTGCCCAATACATAATCAATTACATATCCAAAATTGACGTAGGATTATCCAGATTATTACGAGAAGCAGCCTATGAATTCGAGAATAATAATCGACCATTGAGAGAAAAACTAAGAAAGTATGGAAATATATTCATCAATGGCAATGTAATATCCGCACAGGAAGCAGCGTATCATGTATTGGAATTGCCTCTGTGTGATTCAAGTCGAGAAGTCATTTTCATAAATACTTCTCCCAAAGATGAGCGGGTACGAATGTTGAAATCGAATAAACAGCTTGATTCGTTGGAAGGAAATTCAACAAACATTTTTACGGAAAATATCATAGATAAATATCAGCGGAGGGCATCAGCAATGGAAAATATTTGCTTGGCTGATTTTGCAGCATGTCATACAATCAAAACTATGGTAAATACAGAACAAGAAGACGATGGAGAGAACCATGATAATGACAACGATAGTATCAATAACGAAGACACCTACGATGAAGATGATAACCATGGAACCGATAGGAAGGGGCCCACCCATAACACATGTGGATCTGCTCATACGACTGAAGAAGTGAGGAGAAGAAAAATGAGAATCCTTAGATACGTTCGCTATATCGCACAAAAAGATGAACATAATTTTTACCGGGAACAAGTTCTATTATTTTATCCCTGGAGGAATGAAGCCACTGATATTGAAAATGCTGATTGTAAGCTATTATATCATGAAAATTTTATAATAATTGAAAACAATCGAATGAAGTATTCGATTATCGCAGACGAACTTATAGATGAGGCTATCAAAGAAGCAATGGGAGACAATCAACGAAAACATGATGAAGAGGTCGATAAATTCAAGAAACGTAAACTGCAAAAAGGTCAAGAGGTTGATATTTTCGAACAAGCAGGTATCGAAGATATCACAATGAAAAACAGGATACGATTCACTAAACCACAAATGATATCACAACACGAAACTTTCGAGATAATTGATAATTTGAATGATTTGCAACGGGAAATTGTAATGCATATTTTGAAATGTTTCAAAACTACTAACCTTCCATTGAGGATTTTCATAAGTGGTTCGGCAGGTGTGGGCAAAACAAGAGTTATCAATTGTGTCTACCAATTACTATCTTCATATTTTGAGTCAATGCCCGGCCAAAAAAGTGATCTACCTTATATATTACTATGTGCGCCGAGTGGGAAAGCAGCCCACTTGATAGGGGGGGTGACACTGCATACGGCCTTCGCACTACCAGTGACAGAATTTGGAGGACAGATGCCTGAATTATCATCCGATGTAGCGAACTCCATCCGGTGTAAATTAGTTCAATTGAGATTATTGATTATAGATGAAGTGTCCATGGTAGGATCGAACATGCTTGCGCGTGTCGATACTCGATTACGACAAATCATGGGAAGAAATTGTAGTTTTGGAGGAATCTCAGTTATTTTGATCGGAGACTTACACCAACTGCCACCTGTTAAAGACAGAGCGATATATCATCCTCCCAGTTGGGGAGCTCTGAATGCGTTATCAAGTGCTATATTATGGGAAGAATTCGAATACTTTGAGTTAACGGAAGTGATGAGACAAAAAGATGATAAAATCTTTGTCGAGGCATTGAATAATTTATCATTAGGAGTGATGACGCAAGAGAACATAGATTTGATTCGGAGCAGAGAGGTAGGAAAAAATGACGTTCCAGGAAGTGCCATGAGACTTTATTACGACAATGAGAGTGTAGAAAAATACAATAAATTGAAAATCAAACAGCAACCTGGAGAACTTTATAAGGCCATCGCCAAAGATGATTTCCTGGGTAAGGCATCCCAAAGTTTCAAGAACAGAACCCTAAAATCTCTCAGAAGTGGAGACAACAATAACAAAAAATTGAAAATATTGAAGTACAGTCTCACATTGAAACTTGGTATCAAGTATATGATTACATCAAATATCGATGTTTCGGATAGAATTGTCAACGGAGCTTGTGGAATACTTGGAAAAATCACCTTTACTAGTGAACAGAAAATAGATAAGCTATGGATCAATTTTGGGAATGAAAAAGTTGGTGCTCACCAGAGGCGACCCTTTCTCAACTACATGAGGGAGAATAAAATTCATCAACACTTGACACCGATCCAGAAAATAACTCTCAATATTTCTAGCAATAAGGGTGGTACATACCAAGTGGTCAGAACACAATTTCCGTTAGCACCTGCAGAAGCAATGACCATTCATAAAAGTCAAGGACAGACGTATAATGAAGTGTGCATCAACCTCACAGCTAATTCTGTTCCATTAACTCGATCGCTTCTTTATGTAGCCTTAAGTAGAGTTTGTAATTTGAAAAATCTCTATATTTTGGGAACATTTCATGCACCACCAAAACCATCCAAAAACGATCGGCTGACACAAGAATATGACAAACTCAATCAAAGACGGTTGAAATTATCATACATAAATAAATTTTATACGAATGGCTTGAAAATTATTTATCAGAATGTACGATCATTCAAAAAGAATGCTAAGTATCTCCGATGTGACAGATGGTATAAACAAGCAGATTGTCTCATCTTGTCTGAATCATTCACCAAATTGGACGATGAAATCGTATTCGAGAATTACAGTTTAATATTTAGAACTGATTCCTCCATCAAATTCCAAGCTAGAGGTGTATTAGTGTTCACCAAAAGTGATGCGAACATCGCGTATTCAATAACGAAGCATATCAAATTAGGAGAGAATGAAAAATCACACCTAGATTTGATACTTCTCAAATGTAATGATGTAGAAATACTAACTGGATACAAATCACCATCGTTCCCAAATTCTACATTTTTGCAAATTTTAGAGAGTTTCCTGAGAGTAACCAGCTCTAATGCACAGCGAATATTAATAGGGGATTTCAATAATGATTCGTTTAACCCGAACGCAGGTTTAGAGATGTTCTTAAAAAAATATAATTTTGAACGCGGGCTACTGCCGCAAATATCAACGACTGATTTCAATACACAAATAGATGTTATATTCATCAGCGGAATTGATAACTATCTATCTGGAGCGTATGAAACATATTTTTCAGACCATAAGCCAATTTTTATCGCATTGGACAATGCGAATAACCACGGCAAAGAACGCGATATTAATTCGATACATACAGAGAAGGAAGAAATGGATTGGGACAATGTATCTAATTTGAATCGCGTCATAGGAAATCGGGATAAACCCGTGATAATTTCGGATGTCATCCTTCAAGGAAAAAAAAAGTTGAAATTGAGTATTGATTGCGATAACCACGACAATGGTTACGAAGGCACAAACAAAGTGAAATGCGTCAATGGGAATGAAATAGATGAATCGATATTCACTTCAGATGTGATAATTTCAACGCGGAAGGAAAAAAAATCACACATCAATAGCGATCACGTAGGTGAAAGAATGATGAGTAATATGAAAATACTAATCAACGGTAACCTTCTAGATATCATTCAACGAGAAGATATATTATTCAAGCCAAGGAATACTTGTGGTCTTGATACTTTGGTACAAATTCTAGCTTCAGCATATGAAACTAATGCGTACGTCAGGAATTGGATAAATTCTTCAGAACGAAAAATATTGAAGTTTATCAAAGAAGTCTCTGAAAATGTTAACGACGATGATAATTGTATCAATGAAATGAGATTAGATATTTTCCTAGAACATTATCACTATTTCCTCAACAGGGAAATGTCATGGGGAAATAACATCGTACTCGATGGTTGTAAGAATATAATCAGTTTGACGAATCAAATATTCGAAGGTGAAAAAAGTTATTCGATACATTTGAATTGTCCTACATGGTCTGATATAATTCTGAATGAGCTAATGGTTGTACCAGACATGGCCACACTGTTTGAATATGGTCACGATGATTTTGGAACCGTTCTGACTACTACGATCGAAAAGATTGAACAAACAACAGGAACTTGCCCGGAAAATCACATTAATGTGGATCAATTCGCCACCTTTTATGAATGTCTCTTCTTGGAA
>NW_021681102.1:33719-45589 GCF_001412515.2 Diachasma alloeum
CTAGCGTCCGTCCCCAAAACCTAGAGATCACCCTACACATGTGGCTAGAGTTATCAAATAGCCTCTAGGTTTCATTCCGAAACCGATAGAGAACCGAGAGAAAATCTAGGGGTAGGCTAGATTCTAACTTCTAGTGGAAACTGAGACTTTCTCTCGGTTTTGCGCCAAAACCGAGTATTGGTTCCCTTTAGGTTACCTCTCGGGTTTATCAGTCAGGGTAACCCCTGGAAAGTGTCGCTTGTGACCGTCAATAAGTGTCAGAGAAGTGAGGGTCAAACATTGCTCGTTCGGATACCAACGTGGTTAGGTGCAGTGATCCCAGAAGCAGACAACCTGCAGCCGGAGAAGTCTAGTGTCATTCAAATCCCCACTCCAGAAACCTAGAGTAAAACTAGACTTTTCGCTTGAGGCATGAAATAGCCTCTAGTCTCTATCCCAAAAACCGAGTGATACCCTGGACATGTGGCTAGAGATATTGAATAGCCTCTAGTCCCGGCCTCAAAATCTAGAGAGACACTAGACCCATGGCTCGAGGTCTCAAATGGCCTCTAGTCCACGTCTCAAAAACCTAGAGAGGCACTAGGCCTCTAGCTAGAGATCGAAAATAGCCTTAGGTCTTATTCCAAAACTCTAGAGATAACCTAGACCTCTGGCTAGAGGTATTGAATGGCCTCTAGTCCTCGTTGCCAAAACTTAGAGAGGCACTAGAGTTGTGGCTAGAGGTATTAAGGAGCCTCTCGTCCCCATCCCCAGAACCTATAGAGCCTCTAGACCTGTTGTTCGAGGTATTGAACAGCCTCTACTCTCCGTCCCCAAAACCTCGAGATACTCTAGCCCTGCAGCTAGAGGTATTAAATGGCCGCTAGTCCCCGTCCCCAAAACCTAGAGGTACCCTAGACCTGAGGCTAGAGGTCTCAAATAGTCTCTAGGTCCTATCCCAAAAACTTAGAGGTACCCTAGACCTGTGGCTAGAGGTATTAAGCTGCCTCTAGTCCCCGTCCCCAGAACCGAGAGAGGCACTAGACCTGTGACTAGAGGTATTAAATAGCCTCTAGTCCCCGTCCCTAAAACCTAGAGAGCCACTAGACCTGCGGATAGAGGTATTGATCAGCCTCTATTCTCTTTCCTCAATACATAGAGATGCCCTCTATAGGGTAGACGTATTGGGAAAATGAGAATTAAGAGCACAATATGATTGCATTTAGTTTCATAGCGAATCAATCAAATTTGAATTCAGAATTTACTACTCTTGAGAGTAGAATCGGGGGAATTAATTATCTATTGGTAGATAAATCTGCACAAACATATTTTTTTTTTCAACATTTTTTAACCGCGCACTCGATGTTTCAAAAATTATTAAAAATTAATTTTTTATGTTAAACATTTTCGTTTGTGGTACTTCAATTCTTTCACAACATAAAAGTACTTCCGTATTTTCTCGAAAAAACGGGTATTTACTGAGTTTTATTCATATAAACAATGTAGCGCGCATGATTCACCTGGAAAGTTCGCCGATTGGCTCGGCGGGCGTTCATAAAAAATTCATATCTCGAAAACGAAAAAAAATCCCTATCTAAAATTTAATCGTCTATTGGTAGATAAATATGCAACAACATATTTTTTTTTTCAAAATTTTTAAACCGCGTACTCGATGTTTCCCATAATTTTTTCAATTTGTTTATTAAAAAAATTATCGAAAATTTAATTTTTTTATGATCACTATTTTCTTTCTGAAACCTCAATTTTTTTACAAAAAAAAAGTACTTACGCACTTTTTCGATACTATTAATATTTAGCGAGTAATAATTTTTCAAACAAACCCCTAGTTGGTGCCCCCTCAAAACTTTCAACATCCATAACTTGCAGAAATTTTTTTTTTCAAAATCCTTCCAACAGTTTTCTTAAAATGTTCTCATCAACAACATAACCAATTTTGAACGAAATCTAAAAATACAATTTTTTTGGGGGGGCGAAGTAGCGTGGAATGCCTCAAGACTGAAATGATTCCGAATTTGAATAATAGTGATGACAGAAAATTAGGAGAAATACCTAATGCATTCGACTCAAGATATTCAGAGCAAAGACGAAATGTAAGAAATGAGGTGGAAGGGAATGCATTGTGATTCAGCGAGAGGCGAATCCCTGAATAATACATTTATGGTTTTCAATCTCATATTATAACAATATTTGAGCAGTTTTTTAATGGAGAAAAATTTCTCCATATTTAATAAATTCACGTAGATAATATTTCAAACGATCCTTTCTGCAACCTTTCTTAATAATTGACTTGTTTTTTCAATAAATTCGCGATGAAAATGTGGCGACATGGCGACCAGTTAATCGTTGGATCCCTTACAGTTGATAGAAGTCGTTCATGCCTCTCCGTGGACACGATGTTACCCCAGCCGAATGATGCGCACACATAAATTTATTTTTTCCACAGTTCATTCTCGTTCTCGCGCAAACTCTAAACGATTATTTTTCGCCCATGAAAATTTTTGAAATTTCACAGAACATGTGGCCGAAGTTTGAAGAAGGTAGCTGCATTTTTTCCTTGCCATTTCTTTTCTTTTTCAGCCATTGCCAGAAGAACACCTGGTATATGATCATTACAAAACAATAATATAATTATAGAAAATTCTTCTCTCCAGGACTCTGAAACTTTTCAGAGCACCTAGAAATAATTCAAGGAATATATGAAAATTTTTTCGAGAAATCGGCTGCTTGTTTTTGAGGTATTTATGCGACGCCCCAATTACTTTAATCTTGACCACGTTCAATTAGAATACAGTTGAAACTCTTTCAACCAACTTCACAATTGTGTACTAAAAAAAAGCTAGTGAATTCGTAAAGACATTCAGGCAAAACCCAGGCTAGCGAGGCAAAGTGGAATATCCTGATTTCGAATATGGAACCGACGAAGAAGCGAGATGCCGAGATTCATGTGGGCCTTATTTATACAGCAGACGAGGCATTCAAAAAGATTGGATGGTCTCATCATATTGTAGAACAAAAGATCGGTAATTTCAATTAATTTCCAATATTTTTCATCACGTCATTTCTTCTAGTAGTTGTTTTTCCCTTGAAGCCAAACATTGTAATGTGAAATTTACAATATCTAATTAAGCGATAAAAAAAAATCGATGTCATCCATTTCGTTGGTGATTTTTTTATCTATTTTGTATCAGTCTCTAGTTGAATTTCTAATAGGAATCAAAACTTTTCGACTAAATGTTAATTTTTGGAAATTTTCTACTGACAAACAACGTTTTCATTTTCGTCAAATTCAACTTGAGGGCGATTCATTTCATAATTTTATGGCAAGAACGTGATAGTATGTTGGAAATCCTAGGGATGAGCCCAGACAAAGTTAATGTCATGCTTTTTTTTCCCCCATGTTATCGTTACAACTATTTTTATCGGAAAACCAAAATAACTCGCAGAACTCATTTTTTTTAACTCTAAAAATTCGACACAATTCTTTACGGAGAGGAATATTCAAGAAAAATTACCGAACTTTTTCCGCTCTCCGATTACGAAATAACCTAGGAAAATTTGAGTATCGTACCGTAATTTTTCCCATGAAATTCAGATAAAAATTACGGAATTTGAAGAAAAATTCTATGAATCGAGATAAAAATTATGTGACTGTTCGGTAAAATTTGCCACCACGTCATTTCGCTCTCGGATTACCGGAAAGTTCAGTCACAGTAGTTTTTTCTATAACCAATATAATGAAATTTACATTATTGAATGAATTCCAGATTTTGAAGAAGAAAAAGATGGGGAATTCCATGTTGGATGCTGTACAGTCATCAAAATCGGAGTGAGAGATGGTAGACAACACTCCGATTTCGCATACTATGAAAGTGCAGAAAGGACAAGAGGAGAAGCTTTCTTTAGAGCGAGGATGGTGAGAAATACACAACGAATTATTCTAAATATTCATCATTTTTTTCTGAGAATTTAAATTGCCATCAACGAGAATTAATTATTCACTAGAATAACTTGGACTTCGACTCTTCCATAATTCATAATGAGAGCGATGACGCGCTTCGCGCGTTGAATGCAGTTTTTTAAAAATTGTATCTCCTCCTCGATTTTTCAACCGTTCTGAATTTTTCTCCTTCTAGAATATTGGGTATAACATTTCGGAAAACAAAAAGCCGGGAATTCCCGTTTGCCCGTTTCCTTGTCGAGAAAAAAAAAATCAATCACAAAAATCTTTCACAAAAATTTGAGTTTTTTGTGACTCTTTCTCTTCGAAAAATTGCATCTCATCCTCCATTTTTCAACCAATCCGAATTTTTCTTCTTCTAAAATATTGGATATAACCATCCGCAAAAAAATACGCCGGAGATTTCCGTTTGCTCGTCTACTTGTCGAGGAAAAAAATCTACAAATTTTATATTTTCACGTTTGGGACCATTCTACGTCATTTTCCCGCAAAATAAGAGAATCGAAAAATTGAACGATTGCAACGCTCATATTCGGAAGCAAGAATGAAAAAATATTATTAAAAGAAAAAAAATATATTTTTATTCTTTATTCCATATTCCGGCCCTTTCTGCCCCCCTTTCTGGCCAACTGCCCCGAGAAAAAATATTGAGTTAAAGAATTATAATTTTTACAGGTGTCAACGACTAATGCGCTCAGAAAAGTACTCTGGTATTTTGAGGAAAGTCGGGGAATTTTAAGAACGAGGACTTCAATTATGTACTGCTTTGAAAATAACTGCACAATGGAACAACGGGCGCGAAAAGAGCTTGCTCTTCAAAAGGAACAGGAAGAATTCGAAGCAAAAACAGGAGGGAGTGGACGAAAGAGGAAGAGTGAAGAAGAGGGAATCAATGCCAGGAAGGAACGCCTAGCAAAAGCAACAGAAATGAAGAAGAAATGGCAAATCGAAAATAACAATAGCATGGATGGCGATAAAAACAACAAATAAGAATATGAATTATTAAAAATTATTTAAAAATTTTAGTAAACAGATTACTAAAAATATTTTTAAAAAAAATTATATGAATTGTGTCAATTAACTGGGCTATAAAACATCGATACCGGTATTTCGGAAGAAGAAAATTGAAATCCGTTGGATATTTGTCGAGATTTTCAATTTTTAATCAAATAGGTTTCAATATCAAATCAAATATCTTCGGAATTATCCAACCGATTTCGTTCATTTTTTAACTGGAATATTCTATCATAAACACGGAACTATAAGCAAAATTTCAAGTAGATATATTGATTTTCAGGGAATCTGGAGCAAAAAGAAAATTTTTTACAGTCAAAAGAGAAATATATAAATTTCTCAAAAATTTCACAAGACTAAGTATACATGTTTTGAATGATTATGATAGAAGATATTAAGACGAGTATTCTGTAAAAAGGACATCGAAATCGGTTGAATAGTTTTCGAGATATTCAATAAAATGTATTGAGGTACAATGGATGGACTTTGTCGAATATCTCCAAAACTATTCATCCGATTTAGCTCATCTTCGAACTCAAGTAAGAGACTATGTAGGCCAACGTTCACACCAAATTTCAAGTCATTATATCAATTTTTAAAAACGCTAGCGTGCGAACAATTATTTTTTTTCTGCATTTTTTGAAAAACAGAAAAATACAAATATCTCGTAAACTTTGTATGGACGGATATACATATTTTGATTGATTACAATAGACGGCATCAAGACGAGTATCTCCTAAAAAAATGAACGGAATCGGCCGGATAGTTGTTGAGATATTTGCGAAAAATGAAGAAAAAATAAGTATCGATATCTCGAAAACAGCTCAACCGATTCAGCTGAACTTTGGCCCAGACTTAGTCGTCATTCACACCTACAAGCTCACAAAATTTCGAAGAATTCGGAATGGATTTACCCGTTTATTCGTTCAATTTTGTAAAAACTGACCACCGACTGACCATGCGCACATACGGACGACGTGCTCAAACTTTGTATTTTTACGTTTCAGACCATTCTACATCATTTCCACGCAAAATTTGAGAATCGAAAAATCGAACGATTGCAAAGTGAATAAATGGTGATAGTGCACAATCAGGTTTCTATAAGAAAAATAGTTCTCAATGGAATAAGTATTCTAAAAAAATTCTCCGTGAAATAAAAAATCAGTAGGAGCAGGACCAATGTCCTTGGTGCGGATCAAAGGATGGAGGAGTAGATTGATACGGACAGTAAATTGAAAAACTCCGCGCCAAGAACGTTGGTCCTGCTCGTACTGATTTTTTATTTCATGGAGAATTTTTTTAGAACTTTTATTCCATTGAGAACTATTTTTCGTATAGAAACCTGATTGTGCACTATCACCATTTATTGAAAATTCCCAACTTGGCTTCCTTTTTTATTTGTATGTATTTTTCAAAAACTTCGACTTCCCAGTAGGAATCAAACAAAACTTTTTCTTGGCCCAGTTTTTTTTACAAAAACATTTGTTTTTGTGTTTTTAGGCAGATTTCATTATTTTTTTTCAAAATAAGCAAGGACTGTTTTTACATGCGGTAAAATTTGTTCTTTCCAATTCAATTTAACTGATGCATTGTTCATAAGATAGAACATTTTTGAATGAACAATTGAAGGGAAATAAACGGTTCTACTCTAGATTTATTCTCTGCACCGAAGTTCAAATTTTGATCATCTATTAATAATTTTCTGACTTGATTTGGTTCTTCATTCAATTTTTGCTCTGATAATTCCTATATGGATTGTATTTCGTAGACAGATGAATTGATTTCCGTATAAAAGGGGGAACGGTCTGGAACACGGTCCAGTGTGGTTGCGCTTTCCTTCGTGCTGCTAGTTTTTACTTGTTTGTGTAGACTCCGTTTATTTTAATTGTGTGCGATGGTTGTGTCATGACCCGTAGGCATTGTTGCCCCTGGACAAACCAACGATTGACCTGAGTATAACATTCTTTTCTTATATTGATCATTTTTTCTCTGACCTTTGTCGATTTTAGGTTAGTCCATTTTCCACCCATTCCCCCTTTCCCTCCCAAATGGAGTCAGGTCTCGACCGGTCCGAATTGCTGGCATGAGTGTGAAGGGTGCAGGTGGCGACATCTCCCGGCCTTCCTCTAAGGTATTGAGACCCCCTGTCTTGTCGGCCACCAGATCGAGTTTGCCTTTACCGACTGCTCAGTCAAAAAAGCGCGGAGCGCCAACCAAAGCAGACCGTTTAGGTTAGATCAACGACGGCACCCCTTCAATCACCCTCCATCTCACGCAGGATCCTCTTCAAGCATAAAACGTAGAGTAGCTGATGAATCTGAATCTCTCAGTGAGCAGACTGACCGGAAGAAACAGAGAAACAACTTCTTCTCACCTCCACTAACCGGGGAAGAGGATTACCTGAGTGGCTCTGACTCGGAATCATATATCACCAGTCCTGAAGAGACTTTAATCGCTGACCAGTCCTCCCCTGCGGGGATGCTCATCTCACTGCAGGATCTTCAGTTGGACGATACTCCATCCAACCGTGTTCTTATGCTGCTGGTTAACAAAGTTGACAATCTGATAGCAGAGACGGCGAGTGACCGCAGGGAATTGAGAGCATGGCGCCAGGAAATTTCTGGCAAGGTGAACTCCCTGGAAACGGAGGTCTCGAGTCTGAAATCCACCCAGAATGAATTCCAAGTAAGACTCTGCAGCCTGGAGGACTCAGACTCTATCCGCACCAATGCAGCCACGGAAGAACGTCTGAAACGGATCGAGGATGATCTTCAGGTGATTGTGCCCAGCGCACAAGCCCCCGACTCCCTCAAGACCATACTCTCGAAGCTGGAAGCCCATGAGAAGGAGCTCAAATTGTGCCACATCATCATCAGGGGGCTGACTCTCCCCAGACAGAACCTGAAGCCCAATATAGCTGATTTCCTGTGCACCAATTACCCAACCTTCAATGGGAAGATCTTGGAAGCGAAATATCTCAAGGAGGCAATGATTCGAGTCAAGCTGGATACCATTGAATTCAAGAAGGAGCTCTTTGCGCTAAAGAATGTTTCACCTCTGCCCAACATCTATTTCCAGAACGATCTGACCTCCGCCGAGCAGCTGACTGACTACAAGCTGAGGCAGTTTGCGAAAGAGCAGAGAAACGATGCCCGAGTGGTAAAACTTTCCCACCAGACTGCTTTTGTTGGGGACCAACAGTATCGCTGGAACCCTACCTCGGGGACTGTTGAACTCGTCAAACCTCGCCCTCGCAAATCCTACCCTCCCCCTCCACCACTAACGCAAACCCTTCGCTCCCTTGTGACTTAAAAAACTAATTTCGCTGAGATTGACCTTCTGGAACGTTTATGGCATCAAAAACCTCTACCAATACTTCCCCCACTCCCTTCCCGATATCCTTGGATTAACGGAGACTTGGCTGCTTAATCCCTTGACCTCCTGTTCAGGTCTTTTTCGTAAGTTCAACTTCATCTCAGTGGATGGCACCAAAGAGGATCCAAGTGCTCCCGGTCGTGCAAGTGGTGGTCTAGCTATTGGTTTCCACAACAGTCTCTATCCTGAGGTACTGTCCACCTCCGAATATTGGATCTTCGCCAAATTCCCCAACATTTTCCCTCCAGGTCTCCCAAGGAACCTCTATGTTGGACTAATTTATATCAAGCTAACCCATGGACTGGCTGATTTGGGAATGGTCCTTGCAGCACTACAGCAGGTCTTGGAGGAGGTTGAGGTCACCAGGATGGGTGAGCCGCTTATTCTCGGTGGAGACTTCAATGCTTGGATTGGTCCCGACGGATGCTATCCCGACCAACTGCTCGAGAGCTCCGTGTTATCGGCCGAAAGGTCTCTCACTTCCGAAGTAGAAAATGCCCGTGGTTCTGCCATCAGTCTTTTCATGCAGGATAACGGCCTTGTTCTCCTGAATGGCAGGACTCCTGGAGACACTCCAGCTCAGATCACCGACGTTGGCTCCAGGGGAGAAGCACCATAGACTTCGTATTCTCAGACCTCTGCAACATCCACCTAATCCACGACTTCTCCCTAGACCACTCAGTCCTTCTCTCTGGCCATTTCCCTACCTCCATAGACTTTCTTGGCCCCTCCACTCCTCCTCCAAACCCCTAAATAGACCTCGCCTTCTTTGGAATCGAAACCGAATCAACGACTACCTCTTCCAACTGTCCAACTCCCCCTCCCTACTGCTCAACCCCGAGGCCGATATTAACCTCCTGATGGAAACCCTCCACAAGACGATTTATGAAGCTGCAAAAGCATCAGGTAGCATACCACCATTTCTCCGAGAAACACTTCCACCTTCCATCCAAAACAGCCGTAGTTCGATCGGGAATGCCTAGCTGTGAAGAAATCAGCAGAATCTTCACTTCGTACCTGCCAGAATGCCCTGTTTTTACCTCCAGCTGTTGACTCCTACCGCAGTGTCAAGAAAACATACTTTGACCTCATCGACGACAAGAGGCAGGCGTATTTCAACGACATCAGAGAGAGGATTGCCAATACTAAAGCACAATCCGACTTCTGGAGAGCATTCCGGTCCTGTACAGTTCGATCTCCATCCCCAGAGCTCGACGTAGCGGTCTGGCACTCCTTCTACGCTGGCGTCTACCCTTCGAGGGTTGTTGACTTGGGTGATTACAGTGGCTCTGCTGACCAGCGTCTTGATGGTACAATCTCACTGGGTGAGATTGAGTCGGTCCTGGTGGCTGCGAAGTGCGGAAAGGCTGCGGGCTCTGACAGCATCCCTGCAGAATTTTACAAAGCCCTCCCTCCTGCCGGTATGCTGTATCTCCTCAATCTCTTCAACAAGATCCTTTCCGAGGGCGTGGTCCTGATTCTTGGCATGAAATTATCCTGACCATGATCTTCAAGAAGGGTGACAAGTCCAAGCCAGAGAATTACAGAACGATCGCGCTGGTCAACGTCGTCGAAAAAATCTTCACGAAGATCCTCTGCTCCAAGCTCGACAAATGGGCGGAGGAGGCGAACATCTTCCCGGAAGCTCAAGCTGGATTCCGCAAAGGACGTTCTACCCTAGATAACATCTTTGTAGCGATGGCGACCGTCCAACTTCAGCTGAGAATCGGTGGCCGCAAAGTTTTCGGTCTTTTTGTTGACCTGAAATGTGCCTTTGACTCAGTAAGTCATCCTCTCCTGTGGCAGAAACTCTATCAACTGGGAGTCAGCACCAAGATTATCAATATTCTCGGCAACCTCTACAATCACGCTACCATGAGAGTGCGTTCCGGCGGCCGCCTTACTGAGAGTATTGATATCACGGAGGGTGTACTACAGAGCGAAATTCTAAGTCCCACTCTCTTCCTGCTGTTTCTGTCCGATATCGAGTCTTTCCTGCGTGGCAGACGTCACCTCGGTTCTAGCATCGACGCCTCCAGGAATGTTCTGGCGCTTTTGTTCGCAGACGACTTGGTCTTGTTCTCTGCCAACCAACTGCACATGTACCGGCTTCTATCTTCCTTAGAGGCTTATTTCCCGACAAACCGCCTAACTGTGAATGTCTCCAAGACGAAGCTGATCCTCTTCAGATCCGGCGGGCCGGCCACACTGCTTCCAAACTTCCCCCTGAAAATCTACAGCGAGAACATCGAAGTTGTATCAACTTACAACCACCTGGGGGTGGTCTTCTCTTCATCGGCGCTTGACTTCCGTGCGGCACAAGCTGCCATATCCAAAGCTCGGATCGCCCTTGGGTCAGTAATGTCCATTTTGGCAAGAGCCAGCTCAGACTCGTGGGATGCTCCAATCAAGCTATTTGACACCATGATCGCCTCAACTCTGCTCTATGCCGCACCCGCCTGGGGCCTTCAGTACACCGACAACCTGGAGACCATTCAGCTTGGCTTCTATAAGAGGCTTCTTCTTCTTCTTCCTTGCACACCAGGGCATCTCCTCCGTCATGAGGTAGGCGTAGTGAAACTGATTTTTCGGGTCATCAAACTCACCCTGGGTTGGTACACCAGTGTCCTTTAACAGAAGGATGACAGGCTACCTAAGGCCTGTCTTCTTAGGTACATGGACTTGGCTGCGACGTCTCGAGCTTGCTCCCTTTCGATCCTCCAGGGCGTCATTCACCAAAGCACGCCGATACAACCTCATCCTTCAGCTCCAGGGTCTTTTGGAGTCATTCAATATCCAATTTGATGCCACTGACTCCTCGGCATCCTATTGGTCTTCGGAAGGGCCTAGAGTTCTGTCTGAGATGAAAGCTCATCTCCTTGAGGCTGACCGGACTAGGGCGGTAGCATGTTCTTTTGGCCTGCTGCCGATCCCAAGGACTCAATCTGGTCTCCCAGCCAATTACCTCTGCCTATCAATCTCATCACTAATTACTTTACCTCAGGAACGAATCGTTAATTTTTTTCTCGATTACTGTACGATTTTACTCCTAGCTCTAAGTATCTAATCTTATTTATTGGTGATTATTTAACGTAGCTTACAATGTTATTTTTCCTTTTCTTTGCTCTGCCAGGCCTCGTTACTGCCTCAATTTTCTATCCGCAACCACACTGGACCTCCACTTTGAACTTGAATTTCAGTCTCAACTGGTTTCTTTTGATTTCAGCGCTAGTTTAGCGCTCATCTTCGAATAACGGACCTTTCCGCGCCCCCCACCCCCCTCCCGATACATTTCTTGTACTTTCTACATAAAAATGCTTATTATTCACTGTTTATTATGTCTATCATTATGTATACTTTCAATTCTCTGACATCCGATATGTACCCAGCTGTAACAAGGTTGTACCTCATAATCAGCAAATAAAAGGAATACGAATACGAGTAATTGATTTCCGTATAAAAATAGCCGAAAAAAATGTTCACAAAGAATTCTTTTTGAAAACATCTGTTTTTGTTTTTTTTT
>NW_021681102.1:47873-50217 GCF_001412515.2 Diachasma alloeum
ATTCCAATTATTCGAATTAACTTTACTACTTGTGGTTCTTGTAGGGTGCCAAATAGGAGGAGCTATGACGAGATCTGCGACAGTGACCCAACGTCAAAATGGAGAAAACAAGGAGGAATCAGACCCTCACGAGGATATCCATCCCCCAGGACGCCGTTTCGAAATAATCGCTGAGTCATGTAAAAAATACCATAATTTTAAGATGAAAGGTAAGGAATGTGTTATTAAGATATTGGACCCTCCTGCTAACACAAACATGATAGAGTGGGTAGAAGGGGCCTTTCGTGATATAACAACTCATGTAACTGCGACATGTCAACCTCACGATCACGTCGGGTTTTCAATCAATTTCGATAGATTAAATCACGGTCCTGTCTGGTCACGTTTTCGCGATGCACGTAATTGTAGTGCTAATGATTTGTGGACCATCGCCAAAGGTATTTCACAGAGTACAGGGGGACCCACGTCAGATAATATTGTGGTTACAGCGGCAATAGTCGNACAATGTTGTGACACGGATAGTGAAGATGATTCATGGATATCTCACAGAGCAGCACTAGAAAGAAGATAGGAATTGAGAAGAAGAAGAGAAGCACGGTACGACATGATCAGATGAGTACGAATACCGGAGACAGACCCTACAGAAGTCTATGAATGCGCTTCATGTTACTCTTCAGATAGCGATGAGGACTTATGCATCGACGGTATTGAGGAGGAAGAGGCAAGGATGCTACGTCGCTGTCAAGTCAACTTGGAGAACTTTTCAGCTATCCGTGGGCTGCGAGAGGATAATAATGAAGAAGAACAAAACATTAGTGGTATGATGATGAATTTTCGTTTCATAGATTATTGCCAATCGTGTAGTTTCCATTTACTCACGCGCACAATTGTTTGGATATTATTTCTAGACATTTCTGGATATCATTACTATACTTATGAGAAAGAGGAAGAATGAATACATTAAATTAATCAAAGGTGAGATATTATACATTCCAATTATTCGAATTAACTTTACTACTTGTGGTTCTTGTAGGGTGCCAAATAGGAGGAGCTATGACGAGATCTGCGACAGTGACCCAACGTCAAAATGGAGAAAACAAGGAGGAATCAGACCCTCACGAGGATATCCATCCCCCAGGACGCCGTTTCGAAATAATCGCTGAGTCATGTAAAAAATACCATAATTTTAAGATGAAAGGTAAGGAATGTGTTATTAAGATATTGGACCCTCCTGCTAACACAAACATGATAGAGTGGGTAGAAGGGGCCTTTCGTGATATAACAACTCATGTAACTGCGACATGTCAACCTCACGATCACGTCGGGTTTTCAATCAATTTCGATAGATTAAATCACGGTCCTGTCTGGTCACGTTTTCGCGATGCACGTAATTGTAGTGCTAATGATTTGTGGACCATCGCCAAAGGTATTTCACAGAGTACAGGGGGACCCACGTCAGATAATATTGTGGTTACAGCGGCAATAGTCGGTGGTGTTGAATGTTCAGGGCAAAAAAAACTCACGCACGAAGACATTTTCAAACGATCTATCCTATTTCGAACATTGATAATCTTTGCTTACCGCGTTCTCTAATTGTTGCTCAGCTTCATGCTGAACGTGGAGAAATTCGAATGGGTGATGTACAGAGGCGATGGAAAGCAATCATTAATAAGACTCGCGATACTCAGCGGAAAGACGCAGTGAAATTAATGCAACTTAGCGGTGCCACGACCCCCCGAAACGGTAGTGGAATCACAGAACTCCATGCATTTCAAAATTACTATCTTCAACGAAAGACAGCCATCGTAGTCTATGAATTTTTAACTTTTGGCAAAGGCGGTTTGCCTGTCTTTGATGGTCGTCAGAGGGTTAAAGAAAGATATGGGGAGGTTAAACATACTTTATTCATTTTATATTACGAACGCACAAACCATTTCCAACCGATTCTCAACTTACAAGGAGCTATTGCAGGCCGCGGTTTCTGTGAGGTGTGTAACAGAACATTCACAGATAACATTGAGCACCGATGCCCTGGGAAATGTCCTAGGTGCAAGGGTGAGACGATCTGTCAAAGCCTGCAGCGTATAGTTTGCAATGTCTGTAACCGATGGTTTTTTAATCAGCAATGTCTTGAAAGACATTTGGAGAAGGGATCGGGAAAATTAAAAGGTAAAAATTCAGACATGAGTGTCTGTGATTCCCTTAAAGTATGTCAACTATGTTTCAGAGTGATTCGACTAGGGAAACAAAACAAAAAACATGAGTGCGGTATAGTATTCTGTCGAGCGTGCGGGTGTAACCCTGAAATAAATCACCATTGCTATATGTCAGCACTGAAGACGCA
>NW_021681102.1:51927-52721 GCF_001412515.2 Diachasma alloeum
ACTATAACCACTTTATAGCAAAGGAAATTGCAGTAGTTGCGCTAAAAGGTGATTTGTCTTGGCACTGGCTTCTCAAATCATGTGAACCGTTGAAAATTCCCCATAAATACAGGAAGGAGTATAAGTGGATAACTATNAATTTGGGCAGAGAGAGAACTTACCGCAAACTGAAATAATTGCGACAAGGCAAAGATTATTAGAAATGATACATAACCCTGAATTGGTAATCACACGGTTGCTTCCCGTCAACGAAAAAATGATGTGTGTGAATTTTGTATATGAAAATGAGGCGCTTCTACCNGGTTATAAAGGACACTATAACCACTTTATAGCAAAGGAAATTGCAGTAGTTGCGCTAAAAGGTGATTTGTCTTGGCACTGGCTTCTCAAATCATGTGAACCGTTGAAAATTCCCCATAAATACAGGAAGGAGTATAAGTGGATAACTATACACCATCACGGAATTGACTGGAGCGTTGGAAACGTTAAATTCAAAGATCTGATGCAAAATTATTTACGTAGTATAGTGCATCGTGCAGACCGTATATTTGTACGGGGTTCTTGCAAAGCGGATTTCATCTGGAAATACACAGCAAAAGAAGTTATAGACCTTACCGAGGAAGGAGACGATTGTCCGTCGTTTCGTAAGATGGAAAAATCTTCAGTTGTATATGATTACCATGCGGCATTGAGCGGACAGAACACCAAACACCACGTATCAATATACATGCGTATGCGCTCTATCCCAAGCTCACCAGCTTCGTGATTGGATAAACAAAAATTCTTCTGTGGAG
>NW_021681102.1:52846-54984 GCF_001412515.2 Diachasma alloeum
CAGGCGTTACTTAGAAAAGCTGATACGGGGTTAATACGTTGTATATGTGAGTGTGCATTAAACATCTTACGCGGTAATATACCAATCGGTAAATCTCAGAAAGATAAATTAAAACCATATAAAAAAGTACTTCGTGATTTGGCTGTTGGAAAAAAGTGCCTATCAAAAAAGAAGATTATCATTCAGAGAGGGGAGTTTCTCCCGCTTNCTTTGATTTCAAACCTTATTAGTAAATAGTAAGAGTGAAACAATCAAAAGAGATGGAATATGCGCGGAAAATGATACTTGTTCCAGAAGACAGGATTGGTGCCATTACTGATGACAGGGGTCAGACACTCACGACGTCTGATAACCGTATCACTACGCCAAAAAGTGTACAAACACAGGGAACGACATTGTCACGTCTTGATAATAAAATGAAAGAAATCTTAGAATCGGGTTCATACGCTGATGAACGTGAGAAATGGAACGCATATCAACAGATTTTACAACGTTATCTCAGTTTGGTACACAATTCTCACCAGTTGTCGATGGATACTGAGACTTTTGATAGCCCGAAAGAATCGACCTAGNGAATTGACTGGAGCGTTGGAAACGTTAAATTCAAAGATCTGATGCAAAATTATTTACGTAGTATAGTGCATCGTGCAGACCGTATATTTGTACGGGGTTCTTGCAAAGCGGATTTCATCTGGAAATACACAGCAAAAGAAGTTATAGACCTTACCGAGGAAGGAGACGATTGTCCGTCGTTTCGTAAGATGGAAAAATCTTCAGTTGTATATGATTACCATGCGGCATTGAGCGGACAGAACACCAAACACCACGTATCAATATACATGCGTATGCGCTCTATCCCAAGCTCACCAGCTTCGTGATTGGATAAACAAAAATTCTTCTGTGGAGACGTGNTACCAAAAACATGCTCAAATTTCACCGATTCGGCCACGTTTTTCCAGTTCTCGTGTGTATGATTACACTGACGATAATATTGAATCAAGAGCAATAATTGAAAGTGTGTCGAAAAGATACCGAAGAATGCTGCAGCACTCCTTCGCAAACTACAGACAATGCCAAGAGAGGTTATATGTTGGGACGGAGAAGGTGTAGTTGGTATCAACGGGAAACTTATCAAGAATTCAAATATAGTAGATCTTATTAATGAGGCAGTGCGGTCACGAAAGAAAAATCGTATAATGTTCCTCGGGAGTTCATTGGTAACGAAGAGTTTTTACAGTCAACTCTCAATATAGAGACGTCTACACCTCGAGGAAACAGTCGTCGACATCAAAAGATTATAAATCCTATAGAAGAAGAAGAAGACAGTGACGAGTCGTCGAGTGGATAAAACTGAGAAAATGAAACGTTTGGAGAACGTTTATTACAACCCTAATCACCCTGCAGCATTTGCTGGTGCACGTAACCTCCAAAACATTCACAGAGGTAATGATGTCAGGAACTGGCTGGAGAGCCAGGATGCGTACAATATGCATAAGATGGTACGTCATCGTTTTAATAGACGTTCATATAACGTCTCTGAAGTTGACGCTGTTTGGGAGGCTGATTTAGTTGATTTTCGCGCTATATCAACATACAATGACGGATTCTCCTAGATGTTAGTAGTCATCGATGTTCTCAGTAAATATGCATGGGTACAACCTCTGACAAATAAGAGTGCAAAGATAGTAACCCAGGCATTTAGACGGATATTTCTGAACAATGGGGGAAAACGTACCCCGAGAATCCTTCAAACGGACCGTGGTAAAGAATTCGTCAATTCTGAATTTCAACAACTTCTGAGTAAGTATGGAATTCAATATCGTGTAACCCGAAATCCTGATATAAAAGCTGCTATCGTTGAAAGATTCAACAGAACACTGAAGGAAAGATTGTGGAGATATTTCACATATTCCCGTCCCAAACGCTACGTGGAAGTTCTTCAGAAAATTGTGAATGCCTACAACCATACATGACATTCAGGGACGCGTTTCCGTTCGTGCGAAGTTGATACTAATAATTCTCTCATTGCAGCAGAAAACCTGTCCAAAAGATACAGTACTAACCGTAAATCTAGTCAGGATCGATCGCCTAAATACAACTGTGGTGACCTGGTACGGATCAGTACAGCAAAAGCAGCG
>NW_021681102.1:56029-56219 GCF_001412515.2 Diachasma alloeum
GAGTAGTGTGTTGTGGTCAGATGATACAGCTGGTAAGATGGATGACGTCGGTGAAGGTAACAACGGTTTAAGGGTACGTAGGGCTTATTTAAGCTATGGGAAAACAATCGATCTCACGGGCCATTTACATTGTGATGTGTTCAATCAGGATCGAGCATTGTTAAATGGTGTAAATATTCATATCCGATTG
>NW_021681102.1:56393-56704 GCF_001412515.2 Diachasma alloeum
GTCTCAATACCATCTGGTGTTCGTGGTCATTCCATAGATAACTTTATAACAGGACAGCTGCCAAAACGCATCATTTTAGGATTTATCAAGAATCGTGCATTCGTGGGTGATAAAAAATTGAATCCCTTTAACTTTCAACATTTTACTCTGAATCATATATCCTTATATGTGGAGGGGCGTCAGATGGAGTCGTACCATTCCATCTTCTCAGGCACAGGTATACATTTTCTGAACGATGGTAATGGTGTTCACCGTGGAGATTACCCTCATGGGTATTGTCTCTTCGCATTCGATTTAACACCAGATTTGTC
>NW_021681102.1:56808-85488 GCF_001412515.2 Diachasma alloeum
TTTATAACAGGACAGCTGCCAAAACGCATCATTTTTGGATTTGTCAAGAATCGTGCATTCGTGGGTGATAAAAAATTGAACCCCTTTAACTTTCAACATTTTACTCTGAATCATATATCCTTATATGTGGAGGGGCGTCAGATGGAGTCGNTTTAACTTTCAACATTTTACTCTGAATCATATATCCTTATATGTGGACGGGCGTCAGATACCATCGAAACCTCTACAGCCAGAGTTTACTGTGAATAATTTATATGTGGAGTCGTACCATTCCATCTTCTCAGGCACTGGTATACATTTTCTGAACGATGGTAATGGTGTTCACCGTGGAGATTACCCTCATGGGTATTGTCTCTTCGCATTCGATTTAACACCAGATTTGTCAGCTAATGATAACTCACACTGGAATTTGATACGAAGCGGTAACATGCGCATCGAGGTACGATTTGATGAAAGCTTAGTTTCAACGATCGACGCTGTAATTTATGCTGAGTTTGAAAGTGTCATAGAAATTGACTCACTTGACTCAGCGAGACAAGTGACCCTGGACTATGCATAATCATCAAAATATTCGTTATCATGCTCAGCGCATGCGCAGTTATTTTTGCAGTATCAGCAGTTTTCTGAAACAATGGATTTGAATCGCTGTTCAACTGTACAGTTGTGTATGAATATTCAACGTAGAAGGTTGAAAGGAGAGCATAGCAATGGCCTGCAGTAATTCAGATTCGGCAGCAATTATTCATTACGAGGGTTTCATCGGAATCCACGGTACATTCGTTCCAAAAGAAGTGGCGGTGACCTCCACATCCTTCGACATGATAGGACATTGGGTAATTTGTCCTGAATACCAGTATTCTGCGATTCCACCTAATATTCAGAGGATGAACAATCAACTTACAATCACACGTCACGGTATAGATTGGTATGAAGGAGAAGCATCTTCTAAATATGTCTATGCAGTATTACGAGCCGTTACCAAAGGAATAAAATACGTGTATACCTATGGTTGTGAGCAAACGAAATTCACTTCTGCCCTTCTCACCCGAGATGTTATCAATTTGAAAGGCCACATCAGATCGCCACTATTCGCTTGTACACCAGTAGCTGTTCCTTCATGCCTCATACATAGTACATTGAATCACAGAACCTTTATATGTGCTATGCGCCGAGTCCTTCAAATCAAAGCGTGGTTGACTTCGAACGAGGAAGGATTAAAAAGTTTATCCAAAGAGAAATTTCCTGCTGATGAACACAGTACAGATTCTAGAAGCCCTACAGTATATACCGAATCATACAGTCGGTGTATATCCAGCGGACAAGATCCCATCGGCGTGGACGAAACCGACTGCAATAGTAGCGAACACACATGACCACACCCAACCGGGAGAACACTGGATCGCCATGTACGTTGATCGAAATGGTAGAGGATGGTACTTCGACAGCTTCGGACTACCTCCCATCGTGCCCCAGCACGCTGCAAGGCTCCGAAAGAACTGTAAACTCTTCAGGTGCAGCATCCGGCAGCTCCAGCATCATGACTCGAGTGTATGTGGACAATACTGTGTACTTTTTCTACATTGTATGGCTATGTTTGCTACTCCTGTGAAGCTCTATTCGTTGTTCACCGATCGATTCATATCTAATGATCGTCTAGTGCGTGAATATCATAATGCATTTATGAAGAAAAAACGTAATAGTGCCCCCGAAGGGAAGTTATTTAGTGGCCGCGGTTATAATTGTACGCCGTGGAATCAAAAATGTAAGTAATTTATAAGAAAAATATGTAATTCATGGGGACATTATTTTTGGGAAAATATAAATGTAATTAATAACTGAAATTCTGTGTTTTTATTTCCCTGTATGATAGCTGCTATGACGCACCCACAGCATTCACAGTCACTCTCACCCCACCACTCGCCCGCGTCGGAGTCGTGCTACTCTGACCGGTGCAGTGATGGGGTCGGAGTGACTGTGGGTGGGGGGCGCCATAGTAGTTCCCATACTACTCGCAAGTTATACCTCTCAATAAGTCGGAGACGAAGCAAGTTCGTGTTGGTTTACAAGTTACCTGTCTCGGTCAATTTGTTCCTGTGGTGCAGTTTATGGCTGTACGAACCAACCGCGTCATGCTGTCAATGTCACGAAAGGAATGAGGCCTTCTGTATGAAGATCTGCATACCATTACGGACTACTTTGTGCCTGAGAAGTTTCACCCGAAAGCCGTCCACAATGTACCTGCTAAGCAATTTGGGGATGTCAAAGTGAGATTCCATCGCAGTTACGCTAACCCCTGCGTTGCTTTTGTACGTGCTGATGTAAGGCAACCCCTCATTATGATGAGCCCAAGCATTACAACATTAAAGAACAAGGCTCGATCAGTGGTTAAACTTTTTGGACTCATTGCCTCTCAAACAATACAAGGAGTCTCTGGTCCGGGCGATCACACGTGTTGCCATGAATTATATGGGATACAACAGGATTCCAGCCATTGAAGAACTTCACTATCGCATACGCAACAATTTCGAGGAGATTTACCTTCTGGACAAGGACGACCTCCGCCGCACAATACCTCAGGAGAATCTGGGATATTTATATCAATTATTTGGTGAAATGTATGGAACATCTGCTACGACGAGTTGGATGGTTTTGCGGGAGGGGCTTACCAAACGCCCTCATACTAAAGACTATATAATAATAATAATCTCTTATGATTGTAAATAATTTTAAATTGGAACGAAAAAAATTTCATTTGTAAGCCTAAAAATGTATTCCATCATTTTACATGAATTTAAAAAAAAGTCATTTGTAATCCTTCTGTTATTCATCCACGAAAAACCTCGACATTTTTTCAGCTACGTAGAAGTTTCCAGAAAAATATATTCGTCTCCATGTCAGTTCGAACAATTCACCGTCCTCAAAATAAAAGAAAAAGAATGTATTGTCCGGTTTTTGCGTCATTCATGATTGCAATCCTTTATTATCCCTTTACAAAAAAAAATTTCGGAAGCGCAATGTCTCTCCGCCGCCTCAAGGACGGTACCTCCAATATCCTGGGAAGCCACATCCGGAACCTCGCCAACACCTGCCTACCAGTTTCTACCCGTCATCCATTTTCCACCACCCACTTTCCGCCCGCCACCGGACTTTCTGCCCACCAAACATTTCCCACCCACTACCCCATTTCCACCCACCACCCCTTTTCCACCCGCCCCCATTTTCCATCTGCCGGTCATTTTTCACCTACCACCCACTTCCTGTGACCCTCGGACCCCAACTTTGAGGCCCTGCACCCCAGGGGGCCCTCAGCGCGCCGACGTCCTCTTCAAAAGGCATACCGCCGAGGGGGGAAGGGGGGACGTGCACGTGCACTTCCTGGATAAAGAGGGGGGGGGGATTCCTGGAAAAAAATCGCCAATCATGGACACTTACTACTAATAAACTTTGATCGAGTCCAAGGATCTCAATTTTTTTATCATTCCCATTTTTTACTGTTAATAATAATCCCAATTTTACTAGCTCATTTGTTCGAGAATGACATGGTGAAGCAAAAATGTCATTTTTTGAACAATTGATCATTTTTTAATAAAAATATCTCATGTGATTATTTCCAATGATGAATAACCAACTGCAATGAACAAAATATCTTTGAATAGAGAATAGAAAGCGAAATACATTTCGGTTAGGATTTACCGCGAGAAATGGATCAAATATGTTATAAAAAATTTTGAAATTTCCGTTTTTTTACTGACTGCACGTCATTATGATTTTAGTAGAGGGTTACCTTTTGGGTCCTCAAATTCGCTGTCACATGTGCACCCTTCTACCTCTTTCAGAGATGGGTGGCCTGCCGTTGAGTAAATTTCAGGGGAAGGTTGGAAGGTAGTCTACCATTAGACTATGGAAATGTTTTTTTTCTGAAATAAAATATTCTCCGCGAGTCAAACAGAAAAATCAATAAGTTATAAATATTTCGCTGACAGCTTCATTTTGTTCCGGTCTTCAGTATAAATATTTTTTTCAACTTCGAAGTTCAACTTTAAAATGAAGGTGCATTTTGCCCAAAACCCTCCTATTTCTAATTCCCATTATTTCGAGATAACTTGATTTTGGTACATAGAATAATTTCTTGCGTTCTCAGTTATTTTACCGGTTTTCTCGAGAGTTTTATCATAGATTCGATTCCGTTGAAATGTCGTAAAATTGACGGTGAAAGAAAATATGTTTTCTTGCGCGGCCCGGGGAAAGTGACCGAGTGCACACACATATGAACTCCCCCTCGCAAAATACCGGTGGAATAATTCGTTTTGGAATAATTCATCAATTATGATGATAATTTTTCGGCCGCTTTTTATTACAATTCGAAAAAAATTCAATTGATTTAATACATATTTTTTGAAGCTGATGAAAATCTTATAAAATAGATTTGAATGCTTCAAAAAATATTCATGTAGAATGCAGTTATATTTTTTGTTAAAAAGGTTGACTAATTCCTCACACTTTGCGAAAAAAAACTTTTCTAAGGCTGTTTCTGATGCGCTTAGATATGGCCCACTTGAAATATAAAAAACCATTAAGAAAGTTCCATTTATATATCAATATCTATCGTTTAAACAAATTAGCCACTAGTATTTCAATAACCGCTTTGTGAACACAAATCAGAGCTGTGTGCAGTTTTACTTCAGTCAGTGAAGAGCGAGGTAGGAGGGGAAAGAACTGGAGGTAAGTAGGTATTATTTATGCCCCCTCCCATGCGTAAATTTCGGTTATGATTTACCGCGAGGCATATTTAACATATTTTTAAAAAATCCTTGAAATTTCCGTTCTTCAAGTGACCCCACGTCATTATGATTTTAGTAGACGGTTATTTTTCGCACCTGAGGAATTGTTGCCACATGTGCCCTTTTGTATCTCTTTCAGGAACGAGTGACCTGTGAGTAAGATTAGGGGGTTGGTGGGGCTATCATCGGACTATGAAAATGTATTTTTCAGAAATAAAACATTTTCTGTTAGTCAAATAGAAAAAATCAATTACATAAATTAATGCTATAAATTTTATAAGTAGTACAGGGTGACAAATGGGAACTTTAGTCCAGTCAAAATAGCTTCAACTTCTCAATTGTTACCTATATCCCTGTTAATTGGCCCAATCGTTAGACTTTAGCTTAACTAAGAGTTTTTGAGTAGACACAGGATTCGTGCACCCCGGCGAGGGTGAGAAAAATACGAAAAATTACCCCCGAAATGCATTTTTCGAGAATAGCTCGAAACCGACGGAAGACATCGGAAAAAGTGTTAAATAAAAAGTATAGAAGATAAAATTCTCTGCAAAAAATATCTTATACACTTTGCCTCCACCCCCTACAGCAATGTAAACGGTTGCGAAAAGAAAAAAATCGAAAAAATTATTTTTTCAATTTTTTCCTTGTTCCAATGCACTTAAATAGTTATTGAGTATATTCATAAGAAGAAAAAATATATATATAGGCAATGGGGGTGAAAATATCCATGTCGAGCAGCGATATCTCATGAAATATCGGTCAAATATTTATTTATTTCTTCCAATTTTTATTCATAATTTTTGCTACAAATAATTCCTTCATCGTTTTGCCGTATGTCCTATAGTTTTTGTGTTTCACCCCATTTCACCATTTTCATCCCCGAACTCTGCCTCTCTCAGAGAACCACTGCGCGGGGAAGATATAAATATTAATTTTTTTTTCTCACTTTTTATACGTGATAGCTAAGCTATGCCGCAAAAAACGGTGACAAAAAACGTTACATACTTTTTTTTTAAAGGGGATAGTCTATCAGTTCCTCATCGTCCAAACAAACATCAGATAATTCTATAGGATGTGGTTGGAATGGTTTATCTTCAATCGGTACCATGTCGATATCCTTATAAGGCTCTTGAAAATCGAGAGTTGATTCTTCAATCATTTCAGTACCATTGTATTTCTCCATAGTTTGCCTCAATATATTTTCGAAATTTGTTGCTAGTTCACGTTCATGATGGTTCACAGGAGTTTCCACAAGATTCATCACTTCAAAAGTTGCCATGAGAAGCTTGATAACGTTTATAGGATTTATTCTCATGGTGAAAGCAATAAAAAAAATACGATTAGTAATTGACTGGCTTCCATAAAGTGTTTACGAAGACTCACCACTGTGCGCAATGAAAGTCAGTAAAACTCCAGAAATATTGGGGATTATCAACAATTATATACTACACTGATTGGCTATTTTTAGGTGTGGGTGACTGTCGGATGAATATTTTTGCACTGTTCGAATAGTGTGATATTATGTCAATAATGTGGCATTTTCTCCGTCATAGGCTTTCAACTACATAATTAATTTCAGTCATTAACGAACTTTTCTTATGTATCCCACTAATATCTCTTGGAAAACCACACCATCGCCAAACATGGAGTACATTTTTTCTTTTAGCGTAATGAATTAAGAGTAAATATATGAAGCACCTGAAGAGGAGTGCCTTGAAGACTTGAAACGTTGTGCTATTTGTCAACATAATAGGGTTGTTTTGTCTATTTTTTGTTTTCACCCGCATCTGACCGACTATGGCCCAAAATCGTCGCTGAAACTCATAAGGGTAATTTACCCCCACCCCCCAGTTACAACTCCCCGAGGAGCTATCAATTGCGGTTTCCATCACTTTTCATAATCTACTGATTACCGTAATGAACATTCGCGAAAACACCCTTCTTGTAGGTGGAATTGAAGAATTACCCTCCGAGGGGGTCAACTTCTAAGGCTAGTTCCCAAAATCAAGAAATGCGGGTTAAGTCGTTAAAAAAAATCGCACTATAATAAAAACAAGTAATGGCCAATATTAAACCCACAAAATGTAGTCTCCAAGGAAAACACTACTACAAATCTAGTCTAAGTGATTCCCAAGTCCCAGTACTGGACCGACATTACAACCCACATACCCACACACTATCCCATCAGGTCCAGATCCCTCTCCTAATGTAATGGCCTCGAAATTCAAAACTTCCAGGACCTCACCTTCACCCCCAAAATAACCAAAAACCATCACAAAAATATCCACAAGCCACCAAGCCAACAAGGTGACTTGGCTCAAAGTGATCCGGCTCAAAAATGAAACTTTTATTTCAAAAGACAAAAAATGATAACAATAATGATAGTAATAAGGAAATAACTATACCACAATAAAAGACAAAAGTAATCAATAACACAAAATACCACGTAAAACAACCGCAATGCGAAAATAAGGGCTAGACCAACATGGCAGCCGAGGTGCCCAAAAACACCAACAATCAGCCGGACTAGTCTTCTGATGACTGGCTTCGAAATCCCAAATCTCCAGGATCGCTCCTTCTAGTTCAAAATTGGGAAAAACCTCAAACTAGTCCATTATAAAAAAAATAAACAAAAATATATATATATATGTACATATATATGGTTTAATGATAATAGAAATAGCCACGCATACCTCAAAGTAAAACTACCTCCACAATTTTTCCGATGAGCATCGAACCAGGTATAAAAATCGTCAGGATCCGGTGGACGAACTACAGAGCGTCTGACTTCTTTTCCACATTTTCCACAAACAAACAATTTGTCCAAATTCAACACACGTAATTTATTCCAATAAACGTCACTCTCATCCAAAACATCACATCCTAAAACTCCATTGATTCGGTTCACCTCCTTCGTGAAACTCGGGCCCTGAGCAGCATTGTCATTCCTATCTGCACCACAACAATCCAAATAGGCATGAATCATCTCGTGCAATAATACTCCAACTAACACAGATCCATACAGTCCAGTCGAAAACATAAATTCCTGCAGTTGCACTATTTTCCTGATAACATCTGTATAACCGAAACAATCCTTTTTTCTCGTGGTCCTAACGTACGTGTACCCTCGGACAATCCCATTAAAAAACTGGGCATTGTATAATTTCACTAACTTGAAAATGTCCGGATTTCTCCCGGATTTCCGAGAGAAATCCGGACATTAAAAGACCCTGAGGTACTTTAAACCCATCAGAGCTTAACTCATGACAACGTAATAAGAGCACCCTCGGCTCTTTCGGGGCATTTCGAATTCGCCGTACCTATATATATATTCAACCCAACCTGATGTGGAAATTTATCCAGAACAGTAGACAAATCAAAAAAAAAATATATATATATATATATATTGTAACATGATAAAAATCATGTACTGTTCCTCGCCTGAACTAACCGCGGATTATGGGGGAAAAATTAGTATTTTCAGCCCAGCGAGGAGTCTGATCACCCAGGGCCACAATGGTCATTTTTTTTATTTGTTATTTACTCTTTCTTTTATTATTCTCTCAAATTCTGTCGATCGCGCTCACCGTGGGTTTCGCGTGAGCTTCATGACGAAGGGAGTGAAGCGGAGCATCGGGAATGGCTACAAGTCGGCGCTACAGCAGATGACGAGCAGCACACCGACGAGCACGCATACACTGAGTCTGGGAGACTCACACCACGAAGGACGCGAGAGACGATCGACGCATACCAACAGGCATCTCAGGTCTCTACGTGCGAACCCCCACTATCTCACCGATGGATCGGTTGCGCAAACCCACCCAAGAAAAAGCTCATGCTGTAGCATCGAGGGAGCCGCGGATTATGTTGGCTCATACGCCATTCAACGCGGATCACCTCCACCGACCGCAATTAAAGTTTTATTACGCTCTTTGAGCTTCTCTAAATTGTTAAAACAATTATTACTTTGGTGTGCCTGGAGATTTTCCGGCCTTTTCCTGACGTCGCCGTACTGAGGGTCCAGATGAGTTTATCCTGGAGTTTCTCGCGCATCAAACGGTGAGCATGATTCAATTTGTGAGTGCTGGCGTGGTTTTTCGATTCATTACTCCGGTGGCCATTTTGGACCATTTTGGCCATTGAGTGTTAAAATTCGAGCCTTTTGCCTTCGGGATGCGGCACTCAGTGGCCTCATTCCTTTATTTTCATTATTGAATATTAATTATTTTACTCATTTTGTTGCCGTTTATCGGTTTTGATTTTGCAACTTTGTTCAATTTCTTCATTCGTATGGCCTTCGCATTGTCGCACTTCGGGTAATTCTCGCCAATGATAATATTTCGTCATTAAATTGTGGCTGTATGATATTGGTTCATTTTTCCAATCAAGTAAAAATATTGGATTTTTATAATTACTTCTTATTTTCGCATGTGCTAAAATATTAATACTCTGTATCGAGTCATACCGCGTGTAGGGTTCTCTCTCACGCATTTCATTGAATTACTTAATTTTGTAATTATCTCACAGTCAGTTATTTTCTGAAAATTTATAAACTGTAGCTTCAGACAATTGATAATTTTGATTTGTGTCAAACCTTTGCTCGCGGGAGTCCTCTCCCGCACATGTAAAAATAGCGAATATTATTTCACTGGCACTTGGCCGAATTTTCTAGTGTTTTATTGTTGTGAGAAAAATATATTTTATTTTATTTCCGAATAATTCATGGTGTTGAACCGCATTAATTGTTCGCCATTCCCACACGCCTCCGCGGTTTCCTGAGCTGGTCGTGGAACGCGCTTCGACGTCGTGACCTTGTCCTTTGAAGGTTAAAAGGACTGACGCCCTTTTCGTATTGTTTCTTTGGTTCCTCTCGTTGATCACCTTCGTACTTATTCGGGTTGAGAGATTCCAAAAGGGTTGCTGAAAGTTAGTGGACGACAATGCACACGATTTCCCGCGTGTGTCGTTGAAAAATTCGTCACAACTTTTTGGCGCCCGACGTGAGGCCTTCGGGCAAATCCACGGGAAAAGTTGATTAAAAACTTCTGAAATTTACATCCTAAATCATTAATTCTATTCGTTTCGTGTTTCACGAAAAATTTAATTCAGAAATAAAATCATATTAAATTGACGCGTTAGTTCGATTAAAATCTCTCGTCGAAATATTCCTTCTGTTAAATTATTCGCGTTGAATCCGAGTAGTTGAGGATTAAAAATTTCTCTTGTCGTCGTGTGATAACACACCTGTATTTCAGGATTTATCGATTTGTTTCATTTCACCTTGTATTCCGGGGTTGTTTACTTCGCCCTCGAGGTTTCCCATTTAGAACCGAGCACGGCGAATGTTGGATATCTTGCGTCTCTCTCGCACTATTTCCTGCGGGCCGCTCTCGCTTCACGCGTTCAGTAGGACTCGTCGGCGTAGTGAGGAATTATCGATCGGCCACTATCAGCTGTTTGAGTGCTACTGCACTCTCGGATTCCTCATATTCCCAAGCGGAGTAATTGACCTCGCGCGCTATATTGCGAATTAGCGGAATTATTTTTTATGCAAGTATTTTCATTATTAATTAATTTTTATTTTTTATTTTTTTTTTGGGGGTTTTGAGCCCTTTTTTCCTTAGGAGAAGTCCCTTTGAGGGAATTATGGGAGTAAGTAATGTTTGTTCGGTTTCTTGGGATTTGTGTTTATGATTATTCCCGTTCAAATTCTTTAGTTTTCTTTAGTAGGGTTTATTGGTTTATGGGCATTTTGCCATTATGATTATCGGGATTAGTATTATGAAGAGTTAATTTCGAGTGGATAAACTAATCCATTGGAGTTACTGTCGTGTGCATTAACGATTACGATGGATCTCTGAACAAAAATTACGGAAAATGTCCGTACAACTGATCTCGCGCGTCCCCGCGTTTTCCATGCTATCGTAGGGCACTCTCATATGAGCCAAGTTTAGATTTGTTTCCGAATGGTTGGTGTTGACGTCGCGTTCATTATGCGCGATTGAGATGTCGGAATATCGTCAGTTCAGTAAATTCAGCTCGAGTTCACGAAGGATGAGAGTAAGATGGAAAGGATTAAACTGTTGTGTTCTGCGCAGAGATTTTTTTTCCGCGCGAAGACTGCGATCGGGCCAGTGGCTTCGGTTTGGGGCTATGCGATGGGTACAGAGGGTGTAACAATCCGTGCTGCGTAAGTAGTATATCCAGCCGTGTGTTCCCTTTGCCCGGGATCACTGGACCGCCTGGAGCTTGCGTAAGAGTCGCTCCCTTTTACTCTCAGAACTTCGATTGTAAGTAAAATTTTAACTTAAATTATTTAGTGTTTCTTAAATTCACGATGAGTTATTTCTCGAGTGATTTAAGTTTCTTTCATATTTTTCGTTGTCTTCGGTTTCCGAATAATTTTATTTTGTAATTCTCTTTTCCACCATTGATTGTGTGTTGTTCCGAAATTCAGTGTCGGAGTAGTATTTTGCAGTTCCCCGCAATGTTATTTCGCGTGGATTTAACTCCCGTTTTCGGGTTCCCCGGTCTCTTCCATTCAATTCATTCAGACGTTTACGTCATCATTATTACAATTAATTAAATTGACAATTTTATTGCCCGCGAGTTTAGTCGAGATTCCATCATAACCACCTGATTTCGAGAAGTCAGTCGCTTCGCGTTTTCGTCCCAATGAAATCGTTACATTAGTTGTTGAGCGATGGATTAAGAGGATTGATCACCCTCCCAGGACTCAGCATCTTCGAATAAATCTATAGTCGCGGATAACTATCGTATTTTGCAGACCCAATTGAGATAACCTCACCAGAATTCGATTAGTCAATCTCGCATCTTAAAGTATCAAGTTTGCCGCGTGATCGGTTCACGCTCTATATTTAAGGGGTTTTAGCCGCGCGTGGATTATCATTATTCATTTTGAATTCAATTTTTATCAATGGTCGAGCTGTAATTAGCAGTACCCCGTTTTAAAGTCGTGTGCGAGGGGACATTTGTTGGTACCGCCGTTACAGTCGGAGATTAATGAGTAGCCAGTACTGCACGAAAATTATTCATGTGTTCGAAGAGTACCCCACTTTAGGATTTTTTAGGGAAAACGACACATGACTTTTGACGTTAGGAACGCCAAAATGCCAATTAAATCCGAAAGCATTGGATTTTCGGCATTGGTTAGGGTAGTTCATACTACCTCAATACTCTCATCGCATTTCTCTCTCTAAAGTCCGAGTAATTGGCCGGTACGGGTCAAGTTTACTCGGCAATATTACTGGCTTGTATCACGCTTCATAATTCTATCGCTTCTGTCAATCGGTAGTGGGTTCCAGCCCCAGTCCGAAAACATTAGTATTGTCAATTGGGTTCCAATAAATCAATTTCGTCAAGTCCACTGGGATATTCCCCGGGTTCTGAAATGGCAGAGAGCACGCGAGATTGAGAGTAGAGAATATTGCGCAAAAATTTCGGGATTAGAGTGGTTATGAAAATTGATTACGTAGGGAATGGTTGAAATGACTTTTAGGGTGCAGTTCTCATTAATGATCGGGACGCACGAGTGACGCTCTCGCCCCGAAATTACTTCGTCTTAGCATCTGGACTAGAGGTGAGTTTTTATTAGGTCTCTCGAATTAGTTATTAAACAGAGCAATTGACGGTCATAATTTGACTCACCCTGCGCGTAAATTAACTGCGTAGGAATTTCTCCAGTTCGGACCATGGAATTCCAGGCTACACTTGCACTTCTGACTGTGCCAATCATGGCCGAGAGATTAGACTGATGAGTCGAGTCCTAGTGACGCGGTGCAGAGAAGAAAAATTAAATTTTTTGTTCCATAATTATTTTACGTGATTTTCTGTCAATACTAGCCGATCTTCGGCCGTTTTCTGTCAGCGGTTAGTATCTTTGTTTCGTGACTTTGTCGTTTCCTCGGAGCACCGGAGTGTAATTTAATATACTCATTCGCGGTAGTTCTGACTGGGAATTCCGTCCTGGCCGTATTCCCTGTCTGCGCTGTTCGAGGTCGGGGGGATGGAACATTATGTTCAGGTTAACGCGGTTGAACGCGGTATGGATGACGTCAAGCACATAGTTGCGGGGAGTCTTTGTTACGTAGGGATTTCCGCGTCTTTGAGATTTCGGGGTGTTGATTTTGTCCACTCATTCAACGAAGCTCAACGGGAAACTTAGCCTATATCGTCCGTCTGTCTGCGCCGTTGAGACCGGGATGGGGACCATTTGGGTCTAATCATAGTATGCGGTATAGGGGATGAAATGGACTATTTGAATTCATTGGAGTGAGTTTTTTTTCCATTTTTCATTCTTTCCTATCTCGAACCTGATTGTCATGGTGAAAATTTCATTGCTTCAATTATCGTAGTGCAGTGATTATCGCGTATTCAAACAGCCTTCTTGTTCCCGTCACTCAAGTCAAGAAGGGATCGTTCTTGATCATATGTCATTCTATTTTCTTTTTTTTTGGGAATTCCTGTTCACGTCGTATTTCTGTCTACGCGACATGGATGACGTTAAGCACGTGTGCTAGGGGGCCTAGTTATGGGAGGACCTTCCGCGTCATTGGGGGTTCCGGGTGTTGAGCTGGTCCAGCTGTTCAACGAACTTCCTAACAGAACAATTCCGCCTTCATCTGCACGGTCCTCGAGCTATTGAGGGTACTTTAGGCCCATTGGTGGCCACGCTAGCTCGCACACCGTGGAGCACAAAAATTTATCATATGAAAGATATTAATTCGGATTTCGAACTAGTAGATCAGGAGGGGAACATCGCGGGAAGACATCACATTAAAGATTTAAAACTCGTGTTAACAGCGGATGACGAGCGACTCGCGCACGACTCAGATGACGAGTGAGCCATGGCGCAAACTTCCCCTAAAAACCTCATATCATTCACTCATTATTAACCCCTAACATTATATGTACATTGTCGTCCTTATTCGTTAGAATGGAACGATTGCCACCGAGACGTCGTGCACTTAATGCACTTCACCGAGCCAGGCAAGGACTCATGGCTGCTGGGTCCCGCTCCTCGCGGACATTTGTGACATTTCATTTATCGGAAACGTCATTGCACGCTATATTACACTCACAGACGCTCACCCCGGTAGTTCAGTCTATGGGGGGGGGGGCAGTTGTAACATGATAAAAATTATGTACTGTTCCTCGCCTGAACTGACTGCGGATCATGGAGGAAAAATGAGTATTTTCACTCCAGCGAGGAGTCGGATCACCCAGGGCCACAAGTGTCATTTTCTTTATTTCTGGTATTTACTCTTTCTTTTATTATTCTCTTAAATTCTGTCGATTGCGCTCACCGCCGGTTACGCTTGAGCTTCGTGATTAAGGGTTTGGAGCGGAGCATCGGGAATGGCTACAAGTCGGCGCTACAGCAGATGACGAGCAGCACAGCGATGAGCACGCACACAGTGAGTCTGGGAGACTCACACTACGAGGGACGCGAGAGACGATCGATGCACCCCAGCAGGCATCTCAGGTCTCTACGTGCGAACCCCCACTACCTCACCGATGGATCGGTTGTGCAAGGCCACACAAGAAAAAAACTCATGCTGCAGCATCGACGGAGCCGCAGATTATGTTGGCTCATGTGCCGTTCAACGCGGATCACCTCCACAGACCGCGAGGCGCAGGTCTCAGTTTTCTGGGGCTCATATATACTGAATAATTACCAATTGAAAATTTATAATTCAAATTTCATTGGAACGCGAATTCTCCGCGCTACCATCGGTTGATTCGGGTGGGCGTAGAGAAGATTTTGAGGTTCCTCGGGGCGATGTACGGCCCCGACGGACCACTCTTCGCTGGAGTTCAGCCATATTAAGTCGCTCTGCGCAATTAAAGTTTTATTACGTTCTTTGAGCTTCTGTAAATTGTTAAAACAATTATTACTTTGGTGTGCCTGGAGATTTTCCGGCCTTTTCCTGACGTCGCCCTACTGAGGGTCCAGACGAGTTTATCCTGGAGTTTCTCGCGTATCAAACGGTCAGCGTGATTCAGTTTGTGAGTGCTCGCGTGGTTTTTCGATTCATTTCTCCGGTGGCTATTTTGGACACCGTATGAGTGTTAAAATTCGAGCCTTTTGCCTTCGGGACACGGCACTCAGTGGCCTTTGGCCTCATTCCTTCATTTTCATTATTGAATATTAATTATTTCATTTCTTTTGTGGCCGTTTATCGGTTTTGATTTTGGAACTTTGTTCAGTTTCTTCATTCGTGTGGTCTTCGCCTTCTCGCGCTTCGGGTGATTCTCGCCAATGATAATATTTCGTCATTAAATTGTGGCTGTATGATATTGGTTCATTTTTCCAATCAAGTAAAAATATTGGATTTTTATAATTACTTCTTATTTTCGCATGTGCTAAAATATTAATACTTTGTATCGAGTCATACCACGTGTAGAGTTCTCTCTCACGCATTTCATTGAATTACTTAATTTTGTAATTATCACACAGTCAGTTATTTACTGAAAATTTATAAATTGTAGCTTCAATCAATAGATAATTTTAATTTGTGTCAAACCTTTGCTCGCGGGAGTCCTCTCCCGCACATGTCAAAACAGCGAATATTATTTCACTGGCACTTGGCCGAATTTTCTATTGTTTTATTGTTGTGAGAAAAATATATTTTATTTTATTTCCGAATAATTCATGGTGTTGAACCGCATCAATTGTTCGCCCGTTCCCACACGCCTCCGCGGTTTCCTGAGCTGGTCGTGGAACGCGCTTCGACATCGTGACCTTGTCCTTTGAAGGTTAAAAGGACTGGCGCTCTTTTGGTATTGTTTCTTTGGTTCCTCTCGTTGATCACCTTCGTACTTTTTCGGATTGAGAGATTCCAAAAGGGTTGCTGAAAGTTAGTGGACGACAACGCACACGATTTCCCGCGTGTCGTTGAAAAATACGTCACAATATATATATATCGAGGTAGAAACCACTACGCTGAAAAAACAAAACTTCCAGTAATCTAAAAAAAAATTGAAACTAGGAAATAAATGGGAATCAAGATTATACTAGGACGAAGAAATAGGGGACAATGCTTACTTACTTAGAAAAAAAAAAATTTGTAAAAAATAGTGTGCAAAGGAAAAATTCTGTTTGGTTTTTTCCTGAAAATAAGGAAGTTAATTTTCTAGAAAAATACAACTTCTATAAAAAAACTTGAAAAACATACGGAAACCAATAAGAATAATACAAGTCAGGACTCAATATAAAATCAGTAAAGATGGAACCAACGTTCTTGACGCGGAGTTTTTTCAATCACTGCGTAATATCAATCCAATCTTCCACCTTCTGATCCGCGCCTAGGACGTTGGTTCTATTTTTATTGATTTTTGATTGAGCCCTCACTTGATTTATTTTCATTGGTTTCTGTATTTTTTCAAGTAATTTATGGAAGTTGTCTTTTATAGAAAATTGACTTTCGCATTTCGTGGAAAAACGAAAGTAAAATTTGCCTTGGCACTGTATTTCTTACAAAAATATAGTGAATCTCTACATGCCTACACTTTGTTTCTATTCATTGATAATCGAATAAACTGATATACTTTTTGCTTACGATAAAATTCCATGGAAACTGTTACAGCATATTAATATGGTTTTCTCATGTAGTTGCCATCCGTTCGTCGTGACATGTTGTCATGGTGTTGTCCCATGTCACCAAGGGGTTGGAATAGCTGAGCCCCATGGATTCGTCCAAAGATTGTCGTTGCTCCTACCTTCCATGGCTCATTGCTACGATCGTGAAGTTATGAACGAATGTTTTTATAGAAAAAATACTATATTATCTGACATTTATAGTAAATGATAAGAGCCCGGTAATTTTTAGTACTATAAATTTTCGACGAATAAGGGCAACCTGTCATTTTTTGAATATGGTGATAACGTGAAGTAATGTGATTTTGTGAGTAAAGATATACGTATTGGGGGTAGAAACTACTATAAGGCCGTGTGGCCTAACGGATAAGGCGTCGGACTTCGGATCCGAAGATTGCAGGTTCGAATCCTGTCACGGTCGAAATTTTTTTTTTTCAGATTTTTACCCTAAAAAGAACCATTCATTCATGTGAAATGAAAAATTGATCAATCATATTCTTATTTCATCTCTCAATCAAGTAAAGGCCACCATGATAAGTGCTCGTATCCCAGCGATATGACATAATGTGAAATAGTCTTCTAATGAAAGCAATTTCCCTGTATATCTGACGATGACATCTCAACGATGATGATATCGTCAAATATTCCAACCATAACTTGGAATTTTTATTTTATTTGAATGCTTTTCACAGCATTGCAACAGAGAAAGAAACGCTTGCCATTGTAATATAACTATGAGTATATGTACTTTTCATAGCCTAGAAGCGCTGGTCTCTACCTTGCTTATTGATCCCACCAGAGGTAAAAAGAGCCGAGACGAGTACAAAAAAAGCTTGCATGAAAAGATGACTGATAGTGCAAGTGTACATTGTCCCAAAGGCATAATAAAGATGAATCGAAAGAAACAGCAAATGGTAATTGAATAAAAATTGAAGAAATGCACAGAATGTATTGTTTCATCTGGATAATACCAAGAGCAAACTCAAACTTCACACGGTTGGACGTTGCAAACATCATATTGCGTAAAGGTCATGTCTCGCAAATGTTACTTTACTTTGGTCACATTTTGCACGGATTTAACATCGGATCCGCGTAATTGTCTTATTTGTTTTTCTCGATTGACGCCTGAACCTAAACTTCACCAGAATTAGCTTGGGGTGAATAAGAATAATCAAGCACTTCGAAATAAGAAATTGTCAAAGCGCCATGAGCAAACACTGTGAGACTAAAATTACGAAATATCAGCATCCTTTATACAGATTGAGTCTCTTTTTTTGCATCCAAATGAAAGCATTGAAATCGTTTTATTTTTAGATTTTCTAATTTTGCTTGGAAATGATCTAGAATAGTCTAAAACGTCCAAATACTAAGTTTGACCGTTTTGTTTGATTAAGATATCAGTAAGTTTGATATTAAGCGACCGACACTCTTGGCAATAAAAGCCCAGTACGTCAGGGGTTAAGGAAGTTACGCAGTAAATTTTGGGGCTATGAAGTAGGAGAAAATATGAAAGGTTCCGACACTCCGCTGCATCATTGGAAAAAAATAAATACAATGATGAAACGTTTACGGGTGTATTGAATTTTTGTTTGACGCAGTTGGTATTCTTGTGTCCTTATAAAATCCTATAAAGTAGTACAGAATTGATAGTATATGCCTTGGCGGAGTTCACAGGATGGCCTCCGCAGCACGCACTCTAACCTCGTAAGATTAATAGACCAACGAAATAATGCCAAAAGGCGTGGTTTAGGTAAACCATGCTTCCGAACATTATTGTCAGACTGGTGATAAGGTGTGGCTATATTTAGAAACCCGCCCAGCTGTGTTTGGGGAAAAAGGCAGATCTATTGGCGTTCCAACTGGGCAATTCTGAACGAGCTATCTACTTAGACCAGGGACCAACGGCTAGGAACGAAGACTAGCGCCCCTTCGATGTCCGTCGAGCTGATTGGTGTTGGTGGGATCACGGATGGGCTTGGGGTTTTGTGCATCGGCATTGAAGAATACCTGGGAGACATCTGAATGAATCTCATTTTAATTTAGTTTTCAAAAGTAATATACTAATAAGTCATGCCTCGCAATAAATATCGATCGTATGAATTCGTTACCATCAGATTACTAGAATGGACTCTAGGGAATATATATTGATAAAAAATGAATCGAGAATGCAAAACGTATTATGTGGTGTGTTGAGTAGAGCTGGCGGTGCATATATTTATTTCTATGGATAAAGAAATAGTTCAAATGAAATTTTTCCGAATAAGTACTTCCGACGATACGGGAAGTTTAAACATAGAAACCTGAATCGATTATACTTGAGGAAGTACCTATGAATGCACGATACAATAACAAATTGCATTAATTTTTCTATGATGAGCAAATCAACGCGATAATGAATTCTCCAATGCAAATTATTCAATGAATCACAATGTATCTACAGGAAGATATTCAACCTTTTTATGAACTAGATTTATACAAAAGTTGAAATATCTCCGAAACTCTTCGGCCGATTGCACCTATCCTAAATACGAATCGTCAATATTGTAAGGACTATAATCACATCAAATTTCAACTTGTTATTTTCATAGGTTCCGAATGGAAGCTATGTAATTGTAATTTTTTTCGATTTCGTAATTTTGGGTGGGAATGCCTAGAAATGTCATGAAACGTGAAGAAATGATGTTTTTAAAAAATGTCTGTATGTATGTATGCCTGTGGTCATGTGTGTGCGTATGTCCCCAATTGCCCCCATAACTCGAGAACGGTTAGCGCAAAGAACTTGAAATTTTGGTTGGTATCTGATACTATTAATACTCAAAACTGCGTTAAATTTCAGCTCGATCGGTTGAGCGGTTCCTGAGATACAGCAATTCCTCAAAAATCGTTTTTTGCCGATATCTCCTGAACCATTCGACCGATTCGATTTTTTTTTCAAAATACTCGTCGTGATGATACCTATCTGAATGGATCGAAAAAAGACCATTACACCTTAAGCAATGTGGTTTTATTCTCGTTTTTTCATTTTTTCGCTGAAATTGCTTGTAAACATGATAACTTAAAAAATAATCGAGATAAAAACTTCAAACTTGGTAGGATTTCAGATCTTGTGATAACACAGTTTAGTATCTTGGATAAGCAAAATTGAATGAGTAGTTTCGGAGATGTTCAACTTTTTAAGTGAAAATGTTTTGCTCAATATCTCAAAAACTGTACAACCGATTTGNTTTTTTCGCTGAAATTGCTTGTAAACATGATAACTTAAAAAATAATCGAGATAAAAACTTCAAACTTGGTAGGATTTCAGATCTTGTGATAACACAGTTTAGTATCTTGGATAAGCAAAATTGAATGAGTAGTTTCGGAGATGTTCAACTTTTTAAGTGAAAATGTTTTGCTCAATATCTCAAAAACTATACAACCGATTTGAATTTTTTTTTTCAAAATGTTCGTCTTGATGTCATCTATCTGCATCAATCAAAATATATATACCCCTCTATGGAAACTTTTCAACATATTGCAGTTTTTGTATTTTTTTGGTCAGAATTCACTCTTGAACACTATAACATGGATTAAAATCAGGGAATCCTTTTGAAACATTGACTACTAGTTAGGATTGTCAAATAACATTCCTATATCCAATTTTAGGTCAATATATTCAATAGTTACTGAGATAGAACAATTTATCAAAGATTCCTAAGAAGAAAAGGATCAACGCATCTATATTTAACTGTTCATTTTCACTCTAGGCTGACTCAGAAGGATCATATCACATGAAAAAAAAAAGTTTTTTCAGAAGAATGAACGTTTAGAAGCGAGTATTATTATGTAATAATAGAGTAAGAAATTATAGTCTCATTATGTAATTTTGAAGAATAATTGCTAAATTATATGACGAATCGTAAGAAGGAAAAAAACAGTCATGATTGAAATTTTTTAAAACAGTAACTCCGCTCTCAAGGTATAATATTATTCAGCTAAATTTCAAAATGTTGCTGCTTCTCTATTTTAATGGGTGGAAGAAAAAATGTACATCCGTAAAAGGGGCAGAGTCTATGGTACGTCAAAAGGTAATGAAATTGGAGTATTGTTGGTCATAACATTTTCAAAAATACCAACCAATAAGTTTTCATTTCTAAGAAACATGGGTCGAGTTCCATTCGGAAGCATACTACCAATGGAATCGGTAGAAACTAAAATTGAAGAAAAAAAATTTACATATAAAGTAACAGTCATGAGTGATCTGTCAAATAGCTTCCGTCATACTGCTTGTTTTTGCTTCCGCATGGAAGCATTATTTTGGTCGATTTTTCGATTTTCTAATTTTGATTGCAAATGGCTTAAAATGTTATGAAATGTGAAAAAAAGATGTTTTTAGGGCCATGTTTGTATGTATGTATGTGCAGGTTTGGGTTTTTGGTAATTCATTTTTAGAAAATCGAACATAAATATGGTGAAATTTTTAGATACAAATTTGAAATTTTAGCTCGTGGTGTCTATGAGCGAGCTCTACTTTGATGCATCGTTTCAGCTCGATCGGTCCAGTAGTTCCTGAGATATAATAACTTGTTTAAATTTCGTTTTTCCTCAATATCTCAACAACAACTGCATCGATTTCAATTTTTTTTTCAAAATACTCGTCTCGATCGCTTCTATCTGGATCAATCATATCATATGTATATACCGATTCATACAAAGTTTGTAGGTATTGGCGTTTTCCGTGTTTCCATTATAAATCTTGTACGCACGATAACTCAAGAAACAAGTAGGCCACTGCAGCCATGCGGCTGTACATATTCTACTGAGTAGGGCGTCCATTCTTTGCTCGCCATCAATATATTGATTGCGGGCTTCCGAATGCGGGCATGAATGAAGTAAGCTCTAGTCTAGTTGAACTTAAATTAAAGGAAATAATACGATTGTGAGATTGGGACACTCATTGAGATATTGAAGAAATGAAGTTCACATACAAAGTTAAATATCTTCGAACCAAATAATCCGCTGGAGTCCATCTTCAATACGAACTGTCGCAATGTTAAGCGGGAGCTTCATGCCAAATTTCAAGTCGATATCTCGATTTTTACTCAAGTTAGAGCGCGAAAAAGGATTTCAAGTCCAAAACATAAATATCTAAATATCTCAAAAACTTTGTATGAACGGGTATATAATATATATTTGATTGATTGAGACAGAGGACATCAAGCCGAATATTTTGGAAAAAAAATCATTGAGATCGGTTGACTCGTTATTGAGATATTCAAGACATTAAGTTTACATACAAAGTTGAATATCTCCGAAACTAATTGACCGATTGAGCCCATCTACTATAAAGATCCTTGCGATAATAAGAGACAGCTTGGAGCCAAATTTCAAGGCGATATCTCAATTTTTACTCAAGTTGTAGCGTGAAAAACGATTTCAAGTCAAAAACAGAACAATCTAAATATCTCAAAAACTTTGTACGAATGGGTATATATGTTTTAATTGATTTAGATAGAGGACATTATGCAGAATATTTTGAAAAGAAAATGATTGAAATTGGTTGAGTATTTTCCGAGATATTTGCGAGAAAAGGTTAAAAAACGAATGGCTATTGCTCAAAAACTAATGGACGGATCAAGCTGAAGTTTGGCATAGAGTCAGTCTCAAATTATACCAACTAACTGGAAAAATTTCAAATTATGTGGAATGATTTTTTCCGTTTAATTATCAAATTTCCGAAAAAATCACCACCGACTGGACAGTGTCACGCACAGACATCGTCCCCAAACTTCGTATTTTTACGTTTCGGATCATTCTGCATCATTTCCAAGCAAAATTAAAAAATGTGAAAATCGGACGATTGCAATGCTTCCATTCGGAAGCAAAAATGGTGATAGCGACTTGGAATTTAGTGTTTCTAGCTTTTATAATATGAAAGGTGTCTCGTCTCACACTGGAATTTTAATACTAAAATGTGGGAGAACTGAGACTAACAAGCTACGGTATTTTCACTTGATGCGTTATGTATTGAATGTTGATAAATGAATATAAATGCGTTGAGTCACTTGAAACTGTCACTATAATTGCACAACAAATTGTCTTTTATACTTTAAATTACACTAGTCTTAAAAAGTACTTGAAACTTAAAATGAGTATTCTAATATTAAATTAAATTGAAACTCTAGTGAATGCAAGACATGGCTAGGTCGATTTAAAGATTTGATTTGAAGCGCGAGATGAATCCGTGGACTGTTCGGAATAGACTAACGTTTAAGATTTTCACTAGAAGTTGCATGGCCCTTGCAATCTAAGGTTGGGAGGAGGTTCTGAAATAGTATTGGTGGGGAAAGCCGTTTAAATGTTCCTTGCCTGCAATTGGTCAAGTAAAGGGATAAGAAAGGACATGTAAAAAAAAGGGAAAGCGCACCGGAGCGCGGCGGGGTCTCGGTACGCGTTGAGGGCGAGTGTTGCACACGTGGTGACCAACGGGGCTACCCGAAAATGCATCAACCGGGTACACACAAAAAAAAAGGGGAATTGTCCTCATGAAACTTTATATAAAAAAAGGGACTATTGTCCAAAATTTTTTTTCGTACGTGAGTTCTTGAGAATCTTGAAATTTTGAGTTTCTCTTGAATATTTCGAATAATTTATGATATTGTTTACGCCTAGCCGAAGTCTGTTTAGTTTTCAGAAGTTGAAAGTAAATATTTTCATGAGATTTTGGAATTTTACTAAAATCAATTTTTGTTAAAATCAAAATTAAATATTAGAAAATGCTGGTACGCAACATCCTGGGGGGTTTGAGAGGTCATGCGATCAAAAGGAATCACTTAAGAGTGACTTTATTATAAATAATAGAAGCTAAACAATGTAGATCTCCCCTCTGGTAAATCTGCCTTTGAAACTAGGCAAACGAAAACTGCCACGTATGTTTTCACCTGACCTCGATTAAGATATTTTTTCTCCTTGATCATGAATGGGCCACACTAGTCCACTCCAATGTTGAGAAACGGTCTAACCTTGGTGATGCGTGTCTGGGGTAAGTCTTGCATGATATAGTCAACTATAGGTGGACTCACTTTAGCACACTTTACGCAATTCCGGATGATTCGACGGACTACGTTGCGTCCATCCAGCAATCAATAATTGCCTCTGATTGCATGTAACGTGGCTTGTGCACCAGCATGTGCCTGCTCCTTGTGCACGTTGTTTATGATGAGTTCACTGATGTTGTCTTTCTTCGGCAACACGACTGGATGCTTCTGGTCATAGGGAATATCCGCAGCTCGAAGTCTTCCTCCAACGCGAATGATGCCATTGGAATCGAGAAAGGGATTGAGCCTGTATAATTTGCTCTTGTGATCCACTTCTTTCTTCTCTTGAAGTTGACGTAACTCGCTGGGGAACGCCCTTTTCTGTACGAGCTTCATAATGACTTGCTTGGATCCAATTAACTCTTCGAACTGAAGTAGACCCTTACATTTGTTGCTCACCTTGAATCTGAGCAGATAGGCAACCATTCGTTTGAGTTTATGAATTGATGAGTACCTCTCTAAGAGGTTGAATTCATTGATGGATGCGGTCATGCAGGTCACTCGCTTGGCCTCAGGATCTTCAGTAGGTTCAGTTAACTTGGATGTTGGCCAATCGACTTCTGGCATGGACAGCTATTGAGGACCAACTTTGCAAAGCTCGTTGGTGATGAAAGCGGCTGGCATCTGTCCTCCTGACAGAGCATCAACTGGATTGCATTCCCCTGGAACGTGTCTCCATTCACATCCTTCTGTATTGTTTTGGATTTCTGTTACTCGATTGGCCACAAACGTTTTTAATAAATTTGAGGATTCGTTGATCCAGTGCAGTGTAATCGTTGAATCACTCCAGAATGTGGTTTTGTCGATAGGAATTTCAATTGTATCCTCAACACTTTGATACAGTCTGGCGAGTAAGAGAGCTGCACATAACTCTAGGCGAGCTATTGCGGTAAACTTGACTGGGATTACCTTAGATTTGGCACAAAATAGTCTTGATTGTACGTGATCCTGGGTGTCAATTGATCGAAGATAGATGCAAGCCATATATCCAGTGTTGCTTGCGTCACAAAATCCATGGATCTGCAATTTTTTGCCATTCTGCTGACCAACCTTGCGTGGGAAACGAACTTCATTCAGTAGTGGCAGCTGGGTACAAAGATCTGCCCATTTTGTCCCTATGTGACTTGGCACAGACTCATCCCAGCTAACCTTGGCCTTCCAGAGTTTTTGAATCATTGTTTTTGCTGTCCACACAACTGGACCTAGGAGTACCAGTGGATCGTTACGACTTCAGACATAATACCTCTCTTTGTGACTCGTTCATTCACGGATATTGGCTGGACTGTATATGAGATGGAATCAGACTGTGCGTCCCAATACACTCCCAGTGTCTTGAGCGTCGATCCATCGTTCAGTTGAAGCTTCTGATGAATGAACTCTGGTGGTAGGCCGTGTAATAACCTGTGATCATTGGACGCCCAATGCTTGATATTGAGTCCACCTCGAGAGAGTAACTGAGTGATCTCTTCGCGAGCCCTTGTGGCTTCTTGAATACTACTTTGCAGTTGAAACCGCAAAGTAGATCATCCACATATATATTTTGTTTGACGATACGTGCTACAACCGGGAACTGATGAGCCTCATCCTCTGTTAGCTGCTGGAGGCACTGTACTGCTTGATAGGAGGATGAGGACAGTCCGAATATTACATTGTTCAACTCGTAAACAGCGACCTTGCCATCATTATTTCTCCACAAAATGCGTTGATAACGACGATCGTCTTCTCGTACGTAAAATTGCAGATACATTTTTTCGATGTCACCTGTTAATGCATATAAATGTGTGCGGAAGTGGAGCACTTACCAGAAGAAGTCTTTTTGTAGCTTCGGACCAACCAATAATGTTTCATTCAATGAAATGTCTGTGGGGGATTTAGCAGAGCCATCGTAAACTACTCTGATCTTGGTCTTCACACTATCCTTTTTCATAACGGCATGATGGGGTAAGTAAAATCCTGTATTACTAGGATCACCTACCTCTATTAAGTAATTGAGCTCCTTGTACTCTTCAATAGTGTCAGAGTATGCCTTGAAGCTCTGGTAACGTCTGAAGGCCCTGCTGTATGAGCTGCCTAGGAGATCCTTTTTATCGTTGAATGGGAGAGTAACTGAGTATCTGCCTGTGGAATCATGAATATAATGTTTTTTAAAATGATCCACAGCCTTCTGCTCTTCAATTAAAAGCGGTTTTGCAGTTGGGACTTCCTCAACTTCCCAGAATTTTTCCAAGTTGAAATCTGGAATTGAATGATGACACTTGACTGATTTTGCACCTTGAGACACATTAATTGAACCTCCGATCACCCATCCGATTTGAGTTTTGTGAAGGTAGAGGTCCGGTTCACCTGGTTGCGATAAATCAATCTGCCCAGTGCAGAGTAGTGATACAGTTGGCCCTGTTCCTATCAACATGTCAATGGGGGCTGGCTTATGGAACTCAGGATCAGCCAACCGTAAATTTGCTAGGATTTTAAATGATTCTCGTTGAATAAATGAAGATGGAATCAGGTCTGAAATCCTTGGAACATTTAAACAACTCAACTCTTTCTGGAAACCACTGTGTCTGGACTTGATTGTGGCCGTTACCACGTCTTTTGTGTACGTTGCCATTTCACTGAGAGTTCCAATCGGTAGAGCACACAGTTTTCTTGGCAGTTTTAACTTTGTTGCGAGATCTTCGGTAATGGAGTTCGCTGATGCACCAGTGTCTAGCGGGACTCGGTATTGAGTGGATGCCCTGGAGCTGTTGAGCACATTGACTACTGCTGTAGTGATGACTTAAATGGAAGGGAGACGAGCGGTCTTGCGCTTACAGATCCTCCCATACCTGACGATAAATGGTGAAGAGTATTATGTTTTTCTCCACACTGGCTGCAATTGTTGTATCTACACTCTTGCTTGTGTTTGTTTAAGCAGTTGAAGCAAACTTCTAATTGCTTTGCAACCTTAATGCGTTGATCCACTGGCAAATGTTTGTATTTTTTGCATCGAAAGAGTGCGTGGTATGGTTCGTTACATACTTGGCACATCTTGCCAGTGGCTGAATTGAAAGAATGAAGCTTATTCTTCTTACTTTTAAATGATTTACTTGCTGACTCCACCGCTGGACTGACTTTATCCTTATTACGCGACTGAAGTCTTGAAGCAGTTCTGGTGAGGAAATCGAACATGTCCTCCAGTTTCGGGAGTACACCACGTTCTTGCTTATCATCCCAGTCATCAGCAATAGCCTTAGCAATTTTGAGTTCCAGCAGAGCCACGATTAGCTGATCGCCAACGTTCACGTCAAGACTCTTGAGTGACTCTACATGTTGACGTGTACTGTCAACTAACATGGTTAGACCTTCCGCGTCCTCTTTTTCTTGCTGAGACATTTTTAGTAATTGATGCAGAGGTCTATATACAATCACACGGGTGTCTAAGTATGCCTTGTCTAGAATTTCCCATGCTCGATGATAATTTTCTTCTGAGATCGGAAGCATTTGAATTTTCTTTGCAGCATCTCCCTTCAAACCGCCCTTGAAATAACCAAATTTATCGGTTTTTGGTATATCAGTGCGATTGCCAATAATGGTGACAAAGTCTATTTTGTACGAGATGTATTTTGTTGAGTCCACGTCAAATGTGGGCAGCTTTGGATCGGGCAATTTTCCTCTGCGGATGATTGAGGAGGCCGACGACTCTTGCACGGTTCGAGCAGGTGATTCAGTGACCCTTTCATTTTGAATTGGGGGATCGTTTTTCTGTTTGATGACTTCTGCTTGGCGTAAAGTTTCAAAGTATTCTCCTTCAATGTCATATCGCTCTTCTAATGAGTGATAATGTCCCATTGGATCGAGTACATCGAGTTCGTTCATGAGTTCATCAAATTCACTGAAATGTTCTTCGTATTTAATCATACGAGCTTCGACTGCAGCAACATCCGTTATCCGTTTAGCGTCGAATACCTTGAGGGCTTCCTTGCGACTTTCGTTATGCTCTTCCATGTAGACATTTTTCTACTGAGCTCGGCGATCCGCTCAGTGTTCTCCTCCACTATAGTATCGTCACCGTTCGCCATTTTTAATTTGTTAAAAATGATACTGGTTTTACTGCACAAAACACACTAAACTGCACTATTGTTCATGAACTAATTATTGTTTATGGATTGGATTCAAACGAATCCGGCTCAAAGGAACATTTTTAATGTCTCGTCTTACACTGGAATTTTAATACTAAAATATGGGAGAACTGAGACTAACAAGCTACGGTATTTTCACTTGATGCGTTATGTATTGAATATTTATAAATGAATATAAATGCGTTGAGTCACTTGAAACTGTCACTATAATTGCACAACAAATTGTCTTTTACACTTTAAATTACACTAGTCTTAAAAAGTAGTTGAAACTTAAGATGACTATTCTAATACTGAATTAAATTGAAACTCTAGTGAATGCAAGACTTGGCTACGTCGATTTAAAGATTTGATTTGAAGCTCGAGATGAATCCGTGAACTGTTCGGAATAGACTGACGTTTAAAATTTTCACTAGAAGTTGCATGGCCCTTGCAATCTAAGGTTGGAAGGAGGTTCTGAAATAGTATTGGTGGGAAAAGCCGTTGAAATGTTCCTACTGCAATTGGTCAAGTAAAGGGATAAGAAAGGACATGTAAAAAAAAGGGAAAGCGGACCGGAGCGCGACGGGGTCTCGGTACGCGTTGAGGGCGAGTGTTGCACACGTGATGACCAACGGGGCTGCCCAAAAATGCAGCAACCGGGTACACAAAACAAAAATGGTGAATTTTCCTCACGATACTTTATANGATTCTCTCCAAATTTCAAGTCGATATCTCGATTTTTGCACACGTTAGCGCGCGAAAAAGGATTTTAATAGAAAAACAGAAAAGAGGAAATATCTCAAAAACTTTGTATGGACGGGTATATATGTTTTTGTTGATCTAGGTAGGGAATATCGAGATGAATATTTTGAACGATAAAAAAATCTAAATCGGTCCAATAATTTTAAAGATATTTGTGAAAATCCATTTAAAAATGAATCGCTTTATCTCAAAAATTACTTCACTGATCGGGTTGAAATTATGCACAGAGTTACTCCTCATTAAGTCCTATAATCTGACAGAATTTCAAATATTTTTGAATTATTTTAGCCACTTTATCACTCAATTTTCTAAAAATTGACCATCGGGAAGGTGGCGGTGGACAT
>NW_021681103.1:0-93277 GCF_001412515.2 Diachasma alloeum
GTCCGCTCCCGTGTCGAGAAAAGCTCGTGCAGGTGATCTTCTTACAGCAGGCAGTTGGCCCATTAGGTGCTGGGCCTGTCTTCTTCGGTGTCTAATGCAGGTAGGACAGCATAGGATTTATGCTCTCACTGTGCCTCTCCCACCAATGATCCAATACTTCTGGCGAGTATAGGCTAGGGTGAGTTGAGTCCCTCCGTGGAGAGCTCTTCGGTGAGCTTCTTCGATGACCAATCGTTGTGAGACGAGACTGATGAGACTGAATAATTGGATGAATTTCGTCACGGGCTAATTAAGAATTCTTGAGGCGGCCACCTAGCCTGATGATGCTTTCATTGTCTAGCGTTGGAGTCAGCTTTGCTAACGGATGACTCCGTGGTAGTTGATAGTCTCTCTCGAGAAGTCTATGAACAGATGCATACATTGATATTGTGTTATTTTTACCCAGAACAGCCTGGCTTCGTTGAGTTCTCCAGATGTGAGGACAGGCGTCTGAGGAACTTGGAGGACCTTGGATAGTGTTGAGTATCTGTTGAGAAGCTCTACCAAGGCGTTGACTTTGATGGTTGTCTGATGTGAAAGAGATGGCCTCGCTTCTATTGATGGTTCTGCTGGAGTGTCGGTTGGTGATGATTGCCAGCTTTCAGGTTCCTGATTTATCCATTCAAGACCTGACCACCATAGCTGATGTTCTGTTACTTCCTTTGGTGAGGGTCCTCTGGATGCACAGTCAGCTGGATTTTCTTTACCGCTGATGTGTCTCCAAATAGCGTTTGGAAGAGATTCCTGGATTTTGATGACTCTATTTTGGATTTTGATGACTCGTTAATATGCTTGGTGCGAATGTACACCACTGCGCCCATTGCTGCTGTTGAAGCATCTGCAAACCCGTGGATCTGGATGCTGCATATCTCCGATGAGAGTCTCAGCTGCCCTGGCACTGAGACTTGCTCTAACTTGTGGAGGTTCTCTCTGAAGCTCGTCCACTGGTTTTCATACTCGTCTGGAAGTGGCTCGTCCCAAGTGAGCTTAGGTCTCCATAGATCTTGAATAATTATTTTTCCTCGGGTGATTACTGGAGCGATGAATCCCAATGGATCAAACAGTTGAGCAATTTCTGATGCTAATACTCTCTTGGTGACTGTTGCTGACTCAAACTGCTTTGATTTAAATCGAAATGTATCGGACGATTGATGCCAATACAATCCGAGCACTTTGGTGATAGGCTCCTCGAACTGGATGATCAATTCTTTGATTTCCTCTGGTGGTGTTGATGTACCTTGGGAAAGAAACAATGGATGAGGACGGTATCATTTGCCAAATTGATAAATAGAGAAAATGATACCTTACCTCTAAGTCCAGTTGCTCCCTGCAATCCCGGGTTTTGAGTTGACTTGCTGCGCTGATGCTCTCTCGATGTTCTCTGAAGACTTGAGAGTGTCTTAAATTCTCTCAATCTGTGGTGATGTCTGCTTGTTGATGTTCTCTTGAACTTGCCGATTGCTTGGTTCGGGATTTCGTTTCCTTAGCAAATCTCAGCTATTATTGAGTATTTATTGAGTGGCTCTCAGGCGCGGGCTCTGTTGTACCTGGGTGAGCCAATAACGACCTTTATCTGTAGGATATCTCTGCTTTGGATTACTATTGATGACTGTCGTTTTTGTTTTATGATGAGTCGAACTGAGGTTATTATTGGTGACCCTCAGTTCCGTGCTGATTGCTTGTCTCTCAGACCCCTGATGCGATGGATACTATGCTGTGACGGGTTCTGCTCCTTCTGGTGCTTTGCGCATGTATCCCAGTGCCTCATACTCGTTGATGAATTCTCTGTAGAGCTGGGAATATGATTCGTCTGTCTAGAGACGACGTGCAACTGACTGGAGTTGACGTGAGGTCTTGAATTTAGACTCTCCGAGCGCTGTTGGTGAGGTCCGTAGAGAGAGTCTAACTATGTAGCGCCCAGTTACGTCTCTGCTGTGTGGATTTTCTGTGTATCTCACACTTGAGTTCATCTGGTGATCGCTCTGTTACGTGAGTTGATTGGTCCTGGTCCTAGCTCTTGGGTGAAGCTCTATTGACTGCTCGTTCATGGATTCCTTTAGTGCACTTGGGAAATCCTTAGCGAGCAACTTTGCAATTGATTCTTACACTTATTCAATCAATGGTTGTGTGTTGGCGCTAATCTTTTATTTGAGAAGTTCTGGACTTGACAACCTCTTCGATGATCCGCCTTGGCTGTTAGCCCCTATGATGATTGTCTCTTGGACCAGGTATTTGATAATTTCGATCAGCTAGTTGCAGAGTTTGTATAGTGCTGAACTCTGCTTATTGATGGGAACTGGTGATTGATGATCTTGACGCTGAAGCTCAGTCGTTGCAGATCTTTGATGATTGTTCCCGATCGTTGACCTTGAAATCTAGAGGTCGATCGGCCATCCTCTCTGTTGATGATCGTAGATACTATAGATTAGTGAACTCTTTGGTGATGACTCTTCTGTTGTTGATGATATTCTCTTGATGATTAATCGATTAGAGCTCCGGTTCTAATCGACACTCTCGTTGCTGGCTATGCTCTTACTTGAACTATTGCTAATAGCGCAGATCATTGATACTCTGGAGATCGCCCATCTTCCTAGTATGCATCTTGCTGGTGATGTTCCTCCTTCTGATGACCCTTCTGTCGACTTGAAGGTGTAAATTCCCTCAGTTATCGTCAACTTCGATGTGGGTGCTCTTGGTGTGGATTTTGCTGCGGGGAGAAACACAGATGATGAGGCCCTATCACTTGCCAAGATTTGATCGTAAAACGAGAAAGTGACGCTTGACCTCTTTTCTGGTGGTTTCTGAAAGTCCCTCTCTCGATGCTAGGGTTCATGATAGCTGAAGTTTTGGATGTTCAGCACTGCTATTGATACTCTTGATGATGTACTCTGAGTTGGAGGTAGATATTGGATAAATCTATCCTCATTGTTGAACTGCTGACTTTGGATCTCCCGATAAGCTGTCTTGTTTTTCATCTGTTTCTGATTAATGAGCTTTCTCATCGATTGAGGTTCACTGTTGCTGATGCTGTTCTCTGGTTGCCTTCCGTCGACTCGGAGGAGGCGTAAATTCCTTCAGTCGCCGCCAAGCTCGTAGTTGATTGATTGCTAAGGGGAGAAACACGGTGAGAGACGTATCACTTGCCGAAGTATTGATAAATGGAATATGATACTTATCTCTCAATCCTCGAGTCTCTGGATTCCCTTAGCTCGTTGATGGTGTTGACAATCTCCTGATGATTCCTATAGAAGGTCGGGATTATATGACCCGATACTTCTCAACTAATTTGACTCTTTTTGCAGCTCTCTGATAGGTAGTCTCGGTGGTATACTCATGAGTCGGAAGTAAATTCTCGATGAATTTCTCTTGGAGGTTGAGCAGCTCTCTCCATCCCCCTTCGATGAGTTTCTGCTGGCCTTCTAATTCTTCGATGGTAAGGCCATTGATATTCTCTGCTGATTGCAACAGTTCTTGATGAATCTCGTCCAAGTTATTGACCTTGAAGTCGATCTGCTGCATTTGGAATTTTAAACTGTGGATAATTCCCCTGTCGCTCCCATGTCAGATACATTCCGTTTGATGCTCGTCTGTTGAGTAGAGTCCAGGATGGGAGTAGACTGCGTAGGGTTACCGCTAAAGTGCTCTGAATAATATGTTGATGAGTTGGCAGGAGGTTCNAAACTGTGGATAATTCCCCCGTCGCTCCCATGTCAGATACATTCCGTTTGATGCTCGTCTGTTGAGTAGAGTCCAGGATGGGAGTAGACTGCGTAGGGTTACCGCTAAAGTGCTCTGAATAATATGTTGATGAGTTGGCAGGAGGTTCTCGCTGAGTTTTGTCTTGGATGATGAGAAATTCATTCCATTCTCCTTCGATGATTTTCTCCTGGCCGTCCAACTCCTCGACTGTGAGACCGCTAATGTTCTCGGCTGACTGCAACAATTGTTGATAAATATCATTGAGTGAAATACCTTGACGTCCAGTTTATTTGTTTGGAACTTCTGAATCTCTGAGTTCGCCTATTGCAGTTCCCATCTCGGCTACAGTGTGTTTATTTTCTTGTTGGTGAATGGGAGCCGCGTCAGGAAACGGCGATGTAATTTCTTCACTGAAGTGCGCTTGAGATGGATGCTCAGTAATGTGGATAATTGGTTCGATTTCGCTTGATTATCTCCTCAGTGCGTTCATGCATACGTTGATTANAAATTCGTACACAATAGCCGTATCTATGTTTTCATTTTTGAGTTGTGTTTCCATCTTACGGAATTGAAGAACTCGCCGTCAGTTTGCATTGAGACTCCTGAGGGTGAAGATCGTATGTTCAGAGAGTTTATTTTTTCGCGTGATTTTCTGGCTAGATTGTACTTTACTTAGCGAACAAATAGCAGAGTAACGAGTTGAACGAATTTCACAGAGAGAGTTATTTGCTGAACGAATGGAGCTAGAGAAAAAAAGTTGAAACAAAAGATATTGGTAATTACATGACTCATCTTTTGAGTTTGTTTGGAGAATGTTCTGGATTGTTAGGGTGGATTGGGAAAAGGGTAGTTGAAATGCCGAAAATAACGTTGAGTCACTGATTATATAAAATGCTAATTTATTTGGTGGATTCGAACCACCTTAGCGTCATTGAATTACACAAAACTGTCACTAATTACTGTCAAAATACATAGCTGATCTAACTGAATAACCGAATTTAACACTGGTGACTTTACTGAATATATAAAACAAAATGGTGAATATTCTGAGAAATAAACTGAGTAGATGTACTGATAAATAACTGCTTCGAACGAGTGATGTACTGACGCCGTTCGAAGGTAAGGCTAGTAGCTACTAAGAGCTCCTAAGGTGCGATACTGCTCTGTACAATGATCTGAGACTAACTGACTACTGATATTCGGTGATTGACTTGGCCCGACCGTTGACCCGAGGTTTTCCGGAGATTTTCGTAATTGGCCGATCTGGTCGACCGTTGATATGCTGAATTTAGGCTGCGTTTCAAACAGAGTTATTAGACATTTTGGTCTATTCCTAGTAGTCAACGAGATAATCACGGTTTAATGATCATCAACGCAATGCGAATTTGTCCCGTCATCGCCCATAAAACGTTGAATATCTCGAAAATTACTTGGAATAATTGAAAAAGTCAAAAAAATATTCTGTTTTTTTTTGTAATAAACATCTTTTGTTTCAACCATTTTTTTCTCCGTCCAACCATTTTTTTTTAAAAGACTCCGGAGCGCGTTGCCGCCGCGCAATAGTGCCAGCGCGCCGCTCACTGAACTTGCATCCGCGATATCTCTGCAACCATGACCGCTATGAGAAAATGTTATAAGACAATGTTTGGTGAATGACTAGATTTAGGGTGGATGTGGGATGAAAATGTGGAGGGAGCTGTTGGGAAAATTGTAATTTCACTGGTGATAGTCTAATTTCACTGATGATTGTCTTTGCACGTTAATTTGGTGAGTCACTGAATTTAAACTGAATTTAATCAACGGAGGTGATGTACTGAATAAAGGTATTCAATCTTGAATGCTATTGACTGAATCGACTTCTCGATATGAACTCTTACTAATGTTGATTGATACTCATCAATAACTATTCGGTGAATTACTACACGTTGAATTACTCGTTAAGTTCTACTTAATATTTGTGGACTAGTTGAGAGATTCCTACTTAGTTGATGTGAACTCGTTGAAATACGAATGGATACTATACAACGTCTACAGGTGATTTGCTCGAGATAGACTTATACAGTGAGAGGCTAAGCTTAAACTGATTCGCGCATGTTTCGGTGACTTATGACTGATGACCCGAAGGGTCCCGGAGATTTTCAAAGCAGGCCGATGATCGACCAGAATGTCCTGGAATTTTTGTTGCGTTTCAAACAGACAAAATATGTCCACTTATTGATAGGGATCATTTTTTGTTTAAAACATTTTCCCGTATAGCCAACCGTTTCCGCGATATTCCGTTTTAAACAATTAAATTGTTATGAACAAAGAGACTGCCCACGATTTTGCACAAACGATCATCATATTCGCAATCAGCGAATCATAGAATCCAAAACATAGACTCCTGAGGGTGAAGATCGTTTCGTAAATCGAAAACATAGAATCCAGTAATAAAATCTAATGAACATCTCAATGTACACAGAAGTACCCCTAGCGTATGGACTATTATATCCTTCAGGTTGACTTGGAATATCCCAAAGAGCTCTTTGAGACTCACAAGGATTTACCACTTTGCCCGGAACATTTTGTTCCTCCAAACAAGAAAATCTCAAAATTGATGACGACATTACTTCCAAAAACAAATTATGTGATTCATTACAAAAATCTCAAGCAATGTTTAAATTTGGGGCTAAAATTGACGAAAATTTACCGAGTACTGGAATTTAACCAATCACTATGGCTGAAAACGTACATTACCTCAATACAGAATTGAGAAAGCAATCGAGCAATAAGTTTGAAAAGAATTGCTTCAAATTGATGCACAATTCAGTTTTCGGGAAAACCATTGAGAATGTCAGAAAACAAAAAGACGTGAAGTTGGTGACGAAATCGGAAGGACGATATGGTGCCAAAGTCCTCATTGCCCAGCCCAACTTCCACAGTTGTATTATTTTTAATGAGGATTTGGTAATCATCCAGTTAAATCGAAATAAAATGTTCTTCAATAAACCCATTTACGTTGGTTTCTCAATTCTGGATCTATCCAAAATATTCATCTATGACTTTCATTTTGATTATATTAAACGAGAATTTGAGGACAGTGCTAAACTCATGTACACAGATACAGACAGTCTTTTGTATGAGTTCAAAGTACTTGATATTTATGAATGTATGAAACGTGATATTGCTCGACTTGACACATGTAATTATTCAAAAGATAATATCTATGGAAGGCCAGATGAATAAAAAAATTCACCATATGAATAAGAAAATATTAGGACTCATGAAAGATGAGTGTAATGGTAAGGTAATGAGTGAATTTGTTGGTTTAAGAGCAAAATTGTACGCGTTTAAAATTCGTGGTGATGAGAGAGCGAAGAAGCATGCGAAAGGAGTGAAAGATACAGCATTGAAAAATATTACGTTTGATGACTATAAAGACTGTCTGTAAAAGTCAGAACCATGATGTATATACTATACAGCAGAAAAAAATAGCTCTTAGTTGGAATGATGATAAGAGAATACTCTGTACAAACTCAGCTGACACTGTATCATATGGCTATTGTAATTAAAATATGTCATTTTTCAAAGAATGATCTTCTTTATTATTCATTCATTTATTACAATACATTCTTTTCTATCCAACTATTATGTGAATTATCAAAACCCAACCATTTGACAAATACTTTGTTTCCACGTCTTCGGAGTATCTGCTCTACGAGGTAGACGTCAGGATATCTAACTTTCGTTAACTCCTCCTGGTAAAATCCACCCTCAATTGGTTCGTCCTCGTAATCAATGAGCTTGTAGGTCACAGGATTGGTGTTTACAACTTCACTTATCGTGAATATCTCGGTTGTCCAGTTGGGTGTATAGCTTTTCTCGAAAACATTCTTGTACTTGCTGACGCGCACATTATCTCCAAACTTGAACTTGATTTTCTTTTTTCGGTGAGTTTCCAGTTTTCCATAAATATGACGTAAAAGGTACTTCTCATGAGCAGCAGTGACATCTTTTGGTTTCATCCGGATTGTGCAATGCTTGGTGTCATTATAAGACTGAACCAGACTCTTGACATTAGGAATCCACTCATATGTTCCTTGTAAGCTGAACTCTTTCCACATCTTCTCTTTTAGTGTGCGATTAAATAAAAGGTTGAGTACATGGTAATGCCATAGTCTTTCATAAGCTTTTTGAATTCGCTATTGTAAAACTCTTTGCCTCTGTCCACATGCAGCTTCTGTGGTACACGACCCTGTTCAAGTATGGAGGCCATAGCACTGCTCACATACTTCCCATTCTTCGTCTTGGTCGGCACAGCCCAGCCATATTTCGAGAAAATATCGATAACTGTTAGGAGGTATTTGTAACCTCCATTCTCACGAGCATAGGCACTCATGTCCACAAGATCTGCCTGCCATGTCTCATCCACCCCGCGGACTTCAACACGTCGACGTGGACTGTTCCGACGAGCTGGTCTATGGAGCTCCTCCACTACTGTTGCCTTCTTGTTGTCCATTCTCCAATGCAATTAGACTTCTATCCAAATCACCAATTATTTTAGAATTGCGTAGTGCCAAATTTTTAGTCGTTTCTTCTTTCTTTATTCCTTCCAATTGCTCGCTTATCAGTGAATATAAACCATCGATCATGAATCTGGTCTCATGTATAACCGATTCTTTCAGTGTTGTCAGTTCCTCGTTTAGACGTTGAATGGTCTCAGAATGACTGCTCAAATGTTCTTGTACTTCCTCTTCACTAACACCCCTTCGTTTCATAGTCTCCAGGAAGTTTGCTTGGAATGATTGAATCATCGTTTCAATCCCATCAAGTCTACCACCCATGGGTCCAGTCACATTATATATGAGACGAAGCTCCTCCTTCAACATACTGCGCAATATCTTCAAAGATGTAGCATCATTCTCTTCTTCAGGATCCGCCAAATTAAATAATCTCCGATGATCCATGTCGTATTGTCCATCAGGCGTGACCTTGAATCCTTCACCTGGAGGACCTCGGCTACCGATAGCTCTCACAGCACCAGTGCCCAACTGGCGTCCGAACACTTCGATACTCATGTTTCAAATGATGGGATTTTTTGGCTACAGCTCAATAAATAATATCAGCATCACGTAATTCCTAAATTATTGACATAAATTCATTTGTATGACTCATATTTCCAGCTGAATGTGACGCCATAAGTAGTCGAAATATATCCACTAGCTCATTAGGATCGCCCCAGTACACATAGTCCATTTTCCTTGGTTTCACTGAAGCAATGATATAATGAGGAAGAGCCGTTCCTGTTTTCTTGGATTTGATGAGATCTGAAATGACGGTAGGATATTTTGTGATGTTGATTTTTCGGAGAGCTCCATTTGGTCTGTAGTACATTCGATGTGCATTCGTACTCCGTATGATATTACCGTAGGTATGTTTATCGGTTTCGATCATGAGACTCATGTTGGGTGATTTCTTAAAGATCAATTCGATTGAACCTGGTGTCAATGTGTATTCCTCACCCTTGAGGGTCATTGAATCTCCAGGGAATGTGACCAATGAATCACCAATCTTCGGACCGCTTTGCAGGTAACGAACACCAAATTCCTTATCCAAATCGCTATTTTCACGATCTGTATTATAACGATCCAAATAAGTTTGAAGAAGCTTCTGTGAGGTTATAGGAGATTCCAGCTTGGTGGGTGAAATACGATCAGTTGGAGTCGTGGCTTTTATTGGTGATATTTTCTTCATGGGGGTACTTGAATGTGCTTCTTCTATGTTGAATGGGAGATCTACCAGAGTTTGATATTCAGAAGAATCATCAAAATCGTCATCTTTATCCTCCTTCATCCGTAGAGGAGTACTAGATGTCTTCTTTTCTTTCTTCTTCTCATGTGAAGATTCCTTCGTTACCGATTGATCGACCAGTTTCTCGAGAGGAGTTATCACTGGCTTAAGCACTTCACTCATAGCTTTCTCAGTGGTCTCCCTACGCAATTTTTCTCATTTTGTGCTTGCGGCGAATAGTATCACTCGCTTGAGTAATATTCCGCAAGATATTCGTCTCCTTCTTGAAATTTTCGCTCTGCATGTTGACACTTGTACAGTCACGCTACAACTACTCTCAATTCCTTCGAATAGTGCATATTTATTTCTTCATGAAACTGTCGAATCCTTTTCGATATCGACCCTCATCAATTTCACTGTCTTTATCAATCACCATGAAACTGTATTTGCCCTCATTCCAACACTTGGCACATAAGTCCTTGAACTCAGCAAATGATATTACCGTATTCACATGATCCTCATAAATATGTCTTAGATTCATATCATCTCGGCGGAAGAGTATCAGGAGATTGGTGTTGTCCCGCACCAGATGTTTGGGTACGTGAGCGTACGTTTGACAGAGATAGAAACTGTCGACATCTCTATGTCGTCCCATGCAGAAGAATGCTCGGACGTTATCCTGTTTCTCGCAGGCTATATCATCAAAAATCATGATAGAATTTGGCCGAGCATCCTCTGGCTTGATGACTTCGTCACGCTCACTGAAGGGGAAATATCATATTCCCTTGATAGGGGAGAGCAGACGTTTGAGTAACTGGTACTTGGGTTGATTGAGAGATTTTGAATACACATAAATATTCTCAAACCTCAAACCGTTAGGGTGGACTATGAGCGCCAGTAGAGCGTTTGTTTTTCCACAATTTGGAGGTCCACAAATAATTGCACGCACACTATCTGGTAATAGAGGATCACGACGTTTCTCCCTAGTCCTCTCCCATTGTGATAACTCATCGAAATTTATAATGGGTAAATTAGTCTTCTGCTCTTTCAAACGTATAGTTGATGATTGAACAAAAACGATGAATGTCCATCATTTTATAGATCTATCGAGAAATATATAAATACACGCTGTTCATATCATTACTAGTCAGTCCTTGCATAGCCATGAGAGTGTACAAACGTAAGAGAGGACGTCAAGGTAAAGGTTTAGTGAAGAGTATCATCAACAACCTCCCTGTGGTATTGCATATACCCGGATATCAATATTGTGGTCCTGGGACAAAGCTACAAAAGCGATTGAAACGGGGTGACCCTAGCATTAATCTACTTGACGCCGCCTGCAAAGAACACGACATAGCCTACTCGAAACATAGAGATAACCTGAGTGCACGATACGAAGCAGATAAAGTTCTCACGGAAAAAGCCTGGAAACGAGTCTTATCGAAAGACGCAGGTCATGGTGAAAAAGCTGCCGCTTGGGGTATAGCTAACACCATGAAAGCAAAAACCTCCCTAGGCATAGGGATAAAACCAAGCAAAGGAGTTAAGAAGAAGAAAAAGAGAGGAAAACGTAGTGGTGGTGGATGTGGAAGAAAGAAGAAAGTAGCCCTACGACAAATTTTACAAGCTGCCAAAACATCTATGCATCCAGGAACCGACGCAATCAAAACAGCGCTCGAAGGCGCACGCGCCGCAGTGAAAAAGATTGGTGGTAAAAAGCAGGTGCAATTACCTCGCGTTCTACCTGTGCCCGCCAAAATTGGAGGTGTAATACCCTTCTTGATACCGCTGTTTGCAGGCTTGAGTGCCACCGGAGCTCTAGCTGGTGGTGCAGCAGGCATTACAAAAGCCATCAACGTAGAGTTTTTCGATACACAGTAAAACATCGATATGGTGTATCGTATCGAATTATATTGTTTGATATCGATACGACAATGTATTGCTGTAACATTTATCGATACACAAAATATCGATATTTTCTAAGCTTCTAGTGGGAAATATGTAAAAAAAATTATGAAGTTTTTTTTTCTTTTGGAAATAATGTATTTTGGCCATTCCATTGCCATGAGCATTCATCACCGGCTTCTCAGTTCTCAACGTAATCTGTTGTAACGTCTCGACGTTGAATTTCGTAGATTGCACTATTAATCGGTCATAAAAATCTGCGAGATTCAAATTATAGTTCGGAAATAATTTTAAAAATAATATTTTTAAAATGTGACAATGAACAAAGGATGAAAATAACTCCACGATCGTGAGAAAAATCGTTGCAGAAATTTGAGTTTAAATCCAAATTTATTACCCTTTAAAGCTCGTCACGAAAAAGGATTTTCTTTGAAAATTCAAAATTTAAAGAAAAAAGTAAATTCAACGGTCACGGTCCCAAGTCGTCAAATTTCAGTTCCGTTTATTTCGAAAGTTTCTCAATAACATGTGTTCGACACGTGTGGGCTCTCCTTTGTTCATTGTATCTCTGGACTGAGAGGGCCTAAAACCCTCCTAGGGGAAAACTTGCGACGTCACACGCTCCCCTTTTTCCCTTGGGTTTCACTTTTCCCTTTCCCCTGGACCCGGTTTGCGTGCCCAACTTTCGGTCTAGTGGGGGTTGTAGGACCCAACCCTTGAAATTAAGCTTAAGTTTTAGGCAGTCCCATCGTGGATATTTCTAGAAATCGATCAAGTTCAAATTTAATTAGTTTTTATCTACGTGTGATTGTCCATATCATAAATATTGTTACCCATGTTGCATCTGTTTTGTCTGAAAATTAATTTATTAAGGAAGGAGTTGAGAAGAAAGAAGACCAAATTTTGAATGGAATTGATGCTGCCCTCTAAAGGAGTTTTCACCAGTCAATCTATGAGGAAAGAGAACCAGTTACTAGAAAATAATTGGCACTTGCCTCTACAAGAGTGAGAGGATAAAGCTATTAGGATTAGAAGAAGAAGAAGTCCCATCGTGGCTGTTGTTCCGGCAACCTTTCGAGCTTGGAGGAGAAATGGTGCTTGCCTCTTCTAGAGTGAGAGGATATAACCGCATCGAACAGAAGAAGAAGAGAACCTTTCGAGCTTCTCTCTTCAATTAGTTGTCACAAAAGTTTACTTAAAGTTGTTCACAATTTAGTTTGTAATTCACCGTTTAAAGTTTTCGAGTGAAAAGTTTATTGATTAAAAGTGTTAATGTGCCCTCCTAAGCACTGGTCTAATGGATTTATTTAAAAAATAAACCTTCAACCTAATTGAGTATAATTGAGTATGAGGAATTGCACCGAAAAAACAGATGGAATTGATTTTATTCTCATCGTGCCTACATTCAACACTTGCACACACTCGCCCATTAACCGTAAAGTTCTATTTAACAAGTTTCATTGGGTATTACGTATGTTTCCAATTAATGAGATTCATGTGCTTTTCTCCGATGGAAAAAAACAATACCGATATTGACCGAATCATATCGATACACTCAATACATCAACAAGAAAATATCGATACAAAATATCGAATATTGCACAAAAAAATATCGATACCATGAGGTATCGATACCGTATCGAAAAACCCTACATCAACGACGCTAATGCAGCTAAGATAGCTCCTCAGGAGAGTATGAGACATCATCAGACAATGGAGTCCACTGAATTAGGCAAAGGATTGTACTTGAAACCCTACAAGAAGGGCTTGGGTCTCCATTTAAAAAACGCATAAAGCTACCACACCGAGTTCTAACCGATGCCGACTTGATGAAATACGCCAAGGTTATGAGAATCCCACATTTTCGTGGCGTATACATGAGGAACGAAATACCCAAGTCACATCCACGGAAATATGATGATAAGGACGGGTCTAGAACGTATTGGGTCGCATACAAGAAACCGAAGAATGAAATTATCTATTTTGATAGTTTTGGTAATCTTCGTCCACCTCAGGACCTGATGGATTACTTCGGTGTTGGTAGCATTGTCAAATATAATCATGAACGATATGTATAATCAAGATTATGATTCGGTGGTGTGTGGACATCTATGTCTGAAATTTCTCAATAAAGAAATGATATAAAACCTCGATACATTACTCCATGAGCATCAGTTAGATATCAACTGCGATGAGTGACTCTTTTACATTGACATTATCAGGCACCTCTTCAGTGTTGGAGGCTCATTACTTTCCTCCAATTGAATTATCACCAATGAAGAATTACACTCTGGGATTGGCTAAGCTATGAACCTTCAATTCCATTCCCAATATTGACACCAGGGATAACAAGTTTTATGTCGCTGATAAAGTTATTGAAATACCTACGGGAAGCTACGAAATTGAAGATATTGAGGATTTTTTGGTTGAGAAACTCGTTGAATACAACATAAATATCAGCCTTAAGCCCAACAATAACACTCTGAAGAGTATAGTCAAGTGCAGTCACCCGATAAATTTTGATCCAGAAGGTTCGATTGGACGGTTATTGGGCTTCACGCAAGGTATTCTGTCGCCCCATATTAATCATGAATTTGACTCGCCAGTAACGATTCTCAAGGTCAATTCACTACGAGTCGAGGGCAACATCACCACTGGAGCATACATCAATGAACAGCGAGTACACACTGTACATGAATTCTTCCCGACTGTTCCTCCAGGATATAAGATCATTGAAGTGCCATCAAATATCATTTACCTTCCGATCGCCGTACAGGCAATAGATTATCTCCAAGTGAGAATTGTCGATCAAGAAAGTCAATTGGTGAATTTCAGAGAAGAGGTTATAACAATTCGATTACACATCAAAGCCTAATATGGGCATTGTTTTCAATACCAAATCCGGAGGTCGTTATAAAAGTGAATCACCATTGCCAATTCCAAGCAGTCATCGACGACCTCTCAAGGCTTTAACACCGCACAATCGAAAATTCCTAAGAAGTTTAGGGCTCAAAGTGCAAAAGAGAAGAAAAAAAATCAGTGAGAAGAAAAATTCATAGTTTTCTCTGCGGTTGCATTGTCATCTACCATCGTAAGCCATGGAGGAGATCCTGAAAATTCAAAAGCCCATCGTCTTCGACGAATCTATCGCCCATTACGAGATTCATGCACATCAGCCTATTGCATCGGCGACTTTCAATAACAATGATGAAATTCGCGTCGCCGTTCAGCATCAAGATTTGTGCCTGCTGCCGAGTAAGAGTTCATTGCATATACATAGACACCTGACCAAACCAGATGGAGACGCTATGACGCATACGAAATTAGTGAATTGCGCTATTCTTCACTTATTCGAAGAAATTTGCTACGAATTGAACGCCATTGTGATTGACAGAAACAAAAATAGTGGTATCAAAACACTGATGAAGAATTTTGTTTCGCAAACTCCGGGTCAAGCTGCTCTTTTGGAGAATGGAGGTTGGATCCTTAAGGATGATGAATCAACAATCATCGATGCGAATGGCCATTTTGACATCTCCATACCTTTGAGTATGTTATTGGGCTTTGCTGAAGACTATGGAAGAATCATGTCAATGCGAAACATGAACTTATTCTGACACGTGGAAACAGCGATGTGAATGCAGTCATCTAAGCACCGGCAGGAGGAGCTGCTGCTGAACCATTCAGACTCTCACTGGATAAAGTAGTGCATGATTCCCTACATCAGAGTAGCTGATTCCAAGAAAATCAATCTACTGAACTACATTTCCAAGGACGCACCAATTCCCATCAGTTTTCGAGCCTGGGAGACGTACGAGTATCCACTCCTGCCAGCGACCTCTAAACACGTCTGGGTGATGAAATGCTCAACCCAATTGGAAAAACCTCGCTATGTCATCGTGGGATTCCAAACTGACCGCAAAAATCGAACCAATAAAAATGCGAGTTGTTTCGATCATTGCAATATCTGCGACATAAAGCTCTTTCTGAATTCTCAAAGTTACCCTTATGGTAATCTGAATCTTGATATTAGTCATAATCAATCTACGACATGTATACGAATTTCCGAAGCTCTTACTACGGTAAAGAAGCTCAACCACTCTTGAGTAAGACCGATTTCCTCACCTATGCTCCACTCATTGTCATTGATTGTGCAAAGCAAAATGAGTACTGGAAATCCGGACCAGTTGATATTCGCCTTGAATTCGAGTCTGATCGTAATTTCCCCGGTCAAACTGCAGCCTATTGCTTAATCTTATATGATCGTATAGTGGAGTATCACCCAATTAGTGGGGGGAGTTAAAAATATGATTTAAATGACAACAAAACGAAATATTTTCTATATTCTTATTCTTCAATGTAACTGTTTTTGTAGTAAAAGAAAAAAAAATACATACACTGAGAAAAAAAATTACTTTTGCCAAGGAATCATTTTCGTGGGAGAAGAATTTATTTTTTGCGGAGCATATTTCTCCAGGCCAGTAATTATCAAGAGTCCAAGTCCATCTCTAAATATTACAATTATGTTCAATTATGGAATGATTAACCGACGTTAGTGGCCGTGCGGTTAGAGTGCTAGACTCGTATGCCAATGATCCGGGTTCGCTTCCCGGCACCGGCGGTCAAAATTTATAGCGTTCTAATCTCACAGTTTCACTGCCGAGCGGTAGTCCCGTCAAAAGGACGACTGTACCAGGGCAGGTTTTTCCCTCGAATGAGGTTTTCCCTCCCTTCGGCAAATGCGGTACAGGGGGTTGAGGGGGGTGGGAAGGGAACAAATCGTAAAGACCCGAAAGGGTATACGAGAAGAAAAAATTTAAATTTTATGGAATGATTACATTACATATGACCTTGAATGAACTCCATTAACAATTATTAACATTTAAAATTATTTCAAATTATTATACGTTAGAAAACCTCGAATTTGAAAATATTGAAAAATAATGAAGCGTGTTCATTCAAGGTCATAAGTAGCATAATCATCTCATTATTCAACATAATTATAATGTTTGGAGATGGACATGGACCACCTGGGAATGACTGGCCTAGAGAAATAAGCTCCTAAAAAAATAAATTCTTCTCCCAAGAAAATGATTCCTTGGCAGAAGCAATTTTTTTTCCCAGTGGATGCGTCTTTTCATTTCCAAAACATTTTGAACCTTCTCGATTTCTTGAGCTTCTTAGATTTATACGAATGGTAACGTTTTCGGCGACTCCCTTCAACGCGGAGACATTTTGGAACTGCAGAACGATCAGCTTTCGACGTGCTGGCTACTGGTCTCTCGTACTCCTCCGAATGTTTTTCGGTGTGAGGAATCTCCCCCTCGCTCCTCGATGAAGTACCAGCGACTGGTTCCTCTTTCTCCTCGTCTCCATTCATATTCAAATCACAATGTAATTTCACAATTTTGTAATTCCCTTGCAATTGCAAAAAATCTTGCAGATAATCCCATGCTGTTTGCGGTGGATTATTGCCATAATGGTTTATAACAATATCATCGTACTCACAAACACATGGTGATATGGAAAATAGCAATCGCATATCATCCATAGTCAAGTTATGTTCCTTCTGTGGTCCAACGCGAATACTTTTCACAAGTTCCAAATTCTCCTTCAAATCAAGGAAATCACGTAGACAGTCCCATGCCGTTTGTGGTGGATTATCACCATAATGCCGGATGACAATATCGTTGTAGTCCACTAAGAATGGTGGAAGTGCACACAAAAATTTCACTTCGCCTGGGCTGAAATGATCCATGATGAAAACTGACGCTATGTTAGAGCACTCAACGTTTAAAAACGCCTCAGAAATGTTCTAGAATAGTAATGATATATAATTGCAGCCAATCCGAGGGGATTCTCTATCCACTGCCTCACTCAGCTCGTTGTTATGAAATTACGCAGCACCTCCAGAAGTAAACACTTCCAAGAATTGTTTTGGTACAATCCAGAATATGGCGTATGATGATGCAATCGAATTCTATAAAAAATCGCTAGATTATCCTCGAGAGCAATCAGTCGTAGTCTGAACAGTCCAGTGTAAAGATGGAAGCAATCGTAGACGTCCAAAGATTCCAAAGTGATCAGAAAACTTTCATCGTCAAGGAATTGACAGTCGCGTACACTGATGATTATAAACGTGTGAAGTGTACTCTCTTCAAGCCACCATACGCATGGAATAAATTGTCAACCGAGTCCAAACAATCTAATACATGGCTCATCGACAACTTTCATGGCCTACCCGGGGAATCCGGCAAAACATCGTACTCTAAAGTTTCACGAGTCATCAAAGAAATCGCCAAGAACGTAACTAACCTCTAAGTAAAAGGATTGCAGAAGAAACAGTGGCTTCAAAAGATCCTCGGAAATTCGAAAACAGTGATGGACTTGGAAAATTTGGGCTGTCCGCAATTGGCAAACTTGGAGCTTCCGAAATATGCGAATTCCCATAATGATTGTGAAACAATTCCATTCGTGTGTGCTCTTGAAAACGTGAAAAATTTGAGAATTTGGTACATGCAAAATCAAAATGTCAGTCTGCATAGATCCCTGGACATTTTCTGTAACCTGAAAAGTCTCAAAGAAATGAGCACCCGGGACATTTCTGCCTTCCCGAAGAAATTTCTATTGACGTTTGCCTCGCAAAGCATCGAGGATGTATGGGATAGATTGCCTGAGAACTTGCAAAAGGACAAGGATATTGCAAATTGCCGTCGATGTCATCTGCATCATTCATCCAGGACACCACCAATGATAAAGAACTGTTTCTTATGTAAATCTTCCAAAGAAAGGAAGATTATAAGAAGGAAATAACTGGAATATTTCTCATTTACTAATCAACTGTCAAGAAACAATTACATGAGAAATGTAATATTTACCATTAATTGTCAAAAATAAAAGAATATATTACATATATAATTTGTGTTATATTTCGTTCATTATCCTTTTGTGCTCAAGAGAATCATGTTAGTAAATAAGAATCAAAAATCCCGCGAATGGAATCATATGGAGAGCTCTGTATTGCCGACTGCTGAACTCATCTCTACCCCAATAATTTCTTCATAATTCAAAATTCATATCCCACCTACATCATACTTCTTGACAACCACCTATGATAAAGAACTATTCTGTGTGTAAATTTATAAAAAGAATAAACAATGAGTAAAAAATGCATTATTTCGAATGTAATGTTGAAGATTAAAAAATATATCATATTTTAAATGAAAAATAGATTTTGTGTATCTCCTTTTTATCCTTGAGAACATTGCATGACAAATTAGCATGTATCATTCAAAATATATCTTTCGGAAACTCTAAATTTAGCAATCAAAGATCAGAATGTAACTTTCAGACGATCAGAGCTCAAAAACAGAGACATTCAGAACTTAAAAAATCCCGCAGGCAGATTCACATCAGAGCCCTCTACTAGAGAACTCTACATTACCGACTGCCGGAATCACTTGCACTAGAGAAAATCAAATTTCCCGCCAACCACGAATAATCCCCACCCCTATGTGATGTCATCCTCATGACAAGTGCATGTGCACGACTGTCTCCCCCCTCTACGCCGCGCATCGTCCCTCCTTACCGCGACCCCCCTCACCCACATTTGATTCCGAACCGACACCTCCCCCCTCGCCGTGCTCTCCTCGCCAACAATCGATCTCCGCGCGCCACATCCCTCCTCCCCGCGACCGATCTCAGCGCGCTGCCTCCCCCCTTCCGCCACGCGCTCCCCCCCTTCCCGACGCCCCCCTCGCCCAACGACCAGACCCCCCCCTTCCCTCACAACCGTAGCGTCGCCAGGCCCCCTTGCGGCAAATTTCAAACTCCACACCCCAACGTCCCTTCAAATTTTCCCGCCTCTTCTAAAATTAGTCACGTGACCTCCGTTCTCCACTCCTATTGGTGGTAACGCCATTACTTCTAGAAATTAGAAAAATGAAAAATCAATGAAAAACAAACAAAATTGAAAAAAGTGTTATGCCCCACAAAGTGGAGCATAATTACTCAATGATTCCGAAAAATGAGCGAACAAATGTAGCACATATTTCGGAATACAAACATAGAATTAAGCAATTGTATATTTACCCAGAATATACGTGCATTATAAGGCGCGTATATTCGCATTAATAAGTAAGCCAGTGGATCATGCATCAGCATTTCCACTGGGCTCAATCGCATGGTGTTATCGTAATACCATACAGATATGAGGCAATGGCCAAGACGTCATAGCCTCTCGTTGTAATAAATACTCGAGACTGATGGCTCTAGGCCAGTAACTTAACCGATTCTTATCGCGGTTCACCTGATATCTTCCGTATCAGAATGAACACATTGAATTGTCTTTTTAAGAGTTGAGATTAAATAAAGGATATTATTTAGTATTCGTCGCGCAAGTGCTATTTTCTTCCGAATTACCGAACCCAACCGCTCGGGACTCAAAAGCACAGTATTTTCAACAATGTGGATTTTTGCTCCACGGTAGATAAAATGGTGCCCTACGTTACCGACTGGTAGCATCATCTTTCAAGATCACTCGTCCCCACTTCCCACAGCGTCAACCGTCTATCCCCTCCACAGCCTATTTTCCCTCCTCATGCGTGACGTCACGTGGCCACGCCTCCGCGTGCACGGCTGCCGCCGACCTCACACCGTCGCCCCCCCGCCGTCCGACCTTACCCACCCCCCTCGCCCATATTTGATCCAAAAGCCCCCTTGCCTATCTACTAGTGTGTGAAAATAGTATATTGCGCATCAAGGGGGAAAGTTTTAACTTTCCGCCCTTGAGGTGCACATGCGATTTTTTAACACGCCTGCAACGGAAAGTTCGTATTTTGCTCTTTGTTGAGCAGGAGGAAAGTATGAACTTTCTATGCAGGGGTGTAAAAAAATAATATGTGCACCACGGGCGAACAGACATTCCGACAAGAAACTCCCACTCGTCAGGAATGTCTAACTTTCCGCCCTTGGTGCATAATTTACTGTTCTTTGCAGGCGTATGAAAAAATAGCGTGTGCACCTCGGGCGGGGAAATCATGACTTTCTGCCCCTGGTGCACAATATACAATTTTTTTCAATGTGAAATTACTCGAAAACGTTATTTTCTTTTGTCTAAAATTTTAGGGATAACTTGGAAACATAATTACAGATTTTTACACCAAAGGACTGTTATGCCTCAAAATAATATTATAATATTGAGCAATAATTTATTTCAAAAGTGAAGAACTTGGACAATGAATTAAGTTCAACTTATTTCACTCATTATTTTACTAAATCAGCGTTCATTTGCAACACTGTTTATCAGTATCTTAACGTGACACGCATAATTATTATATAAGGTGGACTCACGAACATTCGAGAGTTCTGTCGTCAACATAAATTAAGCTTAATACTTATTTTGTATCATCTTGTAATTTCTACATAATTATACCGTCTGGACAATTATGAGGTAGTTTGAATGAATAAAATACCTCTATTTCTGCCTAGTAAGAGATTTATCTCCGTAATTTATTTGGGTTCTTTAATTACGGAGCTTTATTTCCGCAATTAAAGGACCCAGGGATGCATCCCTAACACATTTGGTGGCAGCGGTGTTCGGCTACAATCGTCAAACATTTAAATTTTTAAGTTGACGTACTGACTGACGTTCGCATTAAATTCTGAAATTTCCGTACTGAGCAACGTTTATATTTGGAGCAAGTCGACGTAGGGAATGACGGTACATTTTTGGTGTGACTGACCGAAGGTGAAGTGATCAGGGAGTACGTGTCAGCAAATGGTTAAGCGGTCGTTGGACTGATCATTCGAACTACAGCGGATTGCAGGTTGTCAGTGGCTGAACTTATTAATAGGCCTATTGGGTACCTGGGCTATTTGGAGAAGTAGGTACTGTGTGAGGTTACTCGGAAGAGCAGATATTGAACGAGCTGCTTGCGGAAAAGTAGGTATTGTTTAAGCGGCATAGGCTAATGAATTCTGGCGGTGGATCTAGCCACGTCAATCTTATATATAAAGCAGAAGCCCATTTTTACGGGACTTAGGTATCAACGCACAGCCCAAACTATACTAGAGCTACGACCATGAGCGTTTGCCTACACCTTCCCTTAGTGACGTAAGCACGCACTAAGAAAGGGTTTTTGGAAATTTATCCCCTAAGAGGGTAAAAAAAAGGCGAATATTTTTAGGCGATTTCGAAAACCGCTGAAGTTAGAGACTTGAAAATTCGTGTGTAGATTCCTCTTTCGAAATTAATCGACACGTGTTTTTTCTTTTTTTGAAAATCGACCCCTACGAGGGTAAATGCAGAAAGTTTTGGAAATTTCCACACCGTTCTGGAAGTTTCTCGAATTTTCTAGAAAAGGATGGAATGCTCCTCAGAGATGAAAAAAACTCAGTTTCCTTAATTATGTATGAAATTTGTCGAAGTTTCAGGGAAACTTGAGAACGTCGAACGATAGTTAATTATGAAACAAATGATTTCCATTTCTATTATGATACATTTTCTTGCAATTTTTAGTATTTTCTGAAAAGTTATCGGGTTCTTCGAAAAATCTAAAAAAAATTGGTGTTTTTTGAACAATCGGGAAAGATTCCAAGTTTTTCCGAAAAATTCGACAAAATCTTTGCATCTTTTTGAGGAAATTTTAGAACATTCAATGTTTTAGCATTCTTCAGCGAGCAAAGTAAAAATTTCTGGACAATTCGAGGGAATTTCTAGACAATTCAGGTAGTGTATAAAAATTTCTCGAGAATTCAAGGAATTTCTAGGAATTTCAAGAGAATTCAAGGAATTTCTAGAAATTTCAGGAAGTTTCTGGAAAATTTGAGACAATGCAAGGAGTTTCTAAGAAATTTGGAAAAATTTAGGGAGCTTCTAGAAAATTAATGGGACTCCGAAGGAATATAAGGAGTTTCTGGAAATTTCGAGGAAAGTCAAGAATTTTCTAGAAATTTCAAGAAAATTCGAGAGAATGCGAGAAGTTTGTAAGAAATTCGAAAGAATTAAAAATGCTTCGAGAAAATCCATCGCTACTGGAGAAAATGCAAGGAGCTTCAAGAAATTTCGTGAGAAGTCAGGGATTTTCTAGAATTTTCAGAAGAGTTCTAGGACTTTCTAGAATTTTCGCCGGGATTCAGGGAGTTTTTGTAAAATTCGAGGGAATGCAAAGAACTCCTGTGAATTTCGAGGAAATGCAAGGAGTTTCGATGAATTTCAAGGGAATTCAAGGAGTTTCTAAAAATTTCGACGGACTTCAAGAAGTTTCTAGAAATTTCGATGGAATTCGAGAAGTTTATGAAAATTTCAAGGGAATCCAAGGAATTTCTAGAAATTACGAGGGAATTTAAGGATTAAGGATTAAACGGCCAAAAAATTAATCAAAAAATTATTTTCAACAATGAGAGGCAGAAAAAAAAACAGTTGCCCGGGTAACGCCGAACACACCAGTTAGTTGGAATCATTTTCCATTACGAATGTCACACTCGCTTGATTTAGTGGTGCCAGGAGCCAGAGAGGAACTTGCGGAAATATTGCAACAAGTTACCTTGAGAGCAAGGTAGAATTTGACAGATCAGAATTGGTCTGGGGAAAGTATACGACGAGTAAGGCAGCAACGCATAGTGAATGCATTCGGTGATATTGGAATTCATTTGCGGAAATCTGAAGACAGTTTCATCGAGGGAGACATGGATTCACCTTGTAAGGGTGAGGTAAGGGACGCAGTCATTGCAAAAATGGAACGTAGCGTTGTTGTGGGACAACATGACGGTGATGGCCATAATGAAAATTTGAAAGTTACTGATTATTATCCAGAAGTTGCTGATGGATGTTCAGACATTGGATCACCTAGGCGACCCGGGAAATATTTCCTGCAATTTCAAGCAGTACATCGTGATTTGGAGGCAGCAATAGCAGCAGCAGGACGACATGATAAGAAATTATTTGGATTAATTAGATATTTTGCTGTGGATACAAAATTGTCTTTCAAAGGTGGAGGAACTTAAATTTTGTTAGAATTTTGTGATGGAAAGTGCTGTTTTAAAAAGGGGAAAATGCATAACTGGATTATGCTGACCAAATAATGAAATATAAATAATCAATGTATCATTTAAGAGACGGTTAGGTCTGCACAGATCAGACCGGAATTAGACTCCGACGCGTACAAAAGTCGTAAACTCTTTGTAATCAGTCAGATGATACAGTTATTATAATCAAGTAATAAATTTTCATATTTAAATGCCGATAAACTATTGGTGGGATTTATGCCTTCAAGCCTAGAATCTACTAATAATTATTAGTACCCCGAATTAGTAAACGAATATGAAAAAAAATTTTGTAACTAGTGATAGTTGAAAAAGTGACTTATTTGAAGCCATATTCCACTTCGAAACACATAACTGTTCACCTCAATGTTACAGCGAGGGAGTGGATACATTAGAATCCCGACTTATTTGATAATTAATGAATTTACGGTGGATTGCATTTTCAAATAGTTTTGGAATTGTGGAAGTGTTGGTTTTTTACTTTTTCAGTGTCGTCGCCTCACATAAAATGTTGGAAAAACTTGTGAAAACAATTTTTTCCATAACAGGAAATTCATTAGAAGACGCAGGCCCACATGGCAACATCAAAATGGAACTCAAGTCTCTACCGACTATCATTCCCACACTGGGAAACAAGCAGTTGACCGCTCCTATATTGCATAAGGTATGTGACTGTTACTTTATGTGTTATTTGTATTTTAACTTTTTATTTTTACCAATTCCATTGGTAGTAAGCTTCCGAATGGATCAATAGCAATTCCCTTTTTCAATTTACAGGAGAAACTATTTTCTCACGTCACATTCCTATCTCAATTTTTTCTCAAGTTATTGTACGAACAAAGAATTTAGGGAACACCAAAAATGTAAAATCGCTTATACGAAGTTGATTAACTGAAATGAATCTCTGTTGATTAATTGAAATGAATCTCCAAAACTTTGTATAAACGGGTACATATATTTTGATTGACCTAGATAGATGACATCGAGACGAGTATTTTGAAAGACAAGTGGATATCTCGATTTTTGCATACGTTAGCGCGCGTACAAGGATTTTAATGAAAAAACAGAAAAAGGGGAATATCTCGAAAACTTTGTATGAACAGGTATAGATGTTTTGATTGATCTAGCTAGAGGATATCAAGACGAATATTTTGAAAAAAAAAAATAAGTGGAATGGTTTGCGAAGTTTTAAACACATTCAACATAGCGCGCCTACAAGGATTTTAATGCAAAAACAGAAAAGGGGAAATATCTCAAAAACTTTGTATGGACGGGTATATATGTTTTTGTTGATCTAGGTAGAGGACATCGGGGCGAATATTTTGAACGAAAAAAATCTAAATCGGTCGAATAATTTTAAAGATTCTCGTGAAAAACGATTCAAAAACGAATCGCTTTATCTCAAAAACTACTTGACCGAGCGGGCTGAAATTGCGCACATAGTTATTCGTCATTAAGACCAATAATCTGACAAAATTTCAACTTTTTTAAAATTATTTTAGCTACTTAATTACTCAATTTTCCAAAAATTGACCATCGGGAAGGTGGCGGTGGACATATTCACATACAGACATGGTCGCCAAATTTCGTATTTTTACGTTTCAGACCATTCTACATCATTTCCAATGAAAATTAGAGAATGTGAAAATCGGACGATTACAAAGCTTCCATTCGGAAGCAAAAAATGAAATAACTTGATATTAAGTTAATAAATGATTGATTTGTTCAATCAATAATGACAGCGAAGAATGAAGATGCAAACGTTTTTTGCCGAGCGCCCAAGTCAAGAACTCGAATACTCTATTTATCGGACGGGATAGGAACCCGTGTAAGAAGGTTGCGAGGCCTATCCAGTGATGCCAGACGAGAGTCCCACAGGTCCCCCACTCCTCGCTCGAGTACCACTGTGTAGCGTGGAGAGCGCCGAACGCCTGGCGCTCCGTTTAAATCGTTTGAATTCGATGGAGAACGGCATCACTTGTTATGATGGTCCACTTGCTTCGATGGACATTGAGAAGGAATAAGTGTGCGAAATAAAGTTAATAAATGTTAGACGATGTAATGATCGGACTTCACGTGATCAATAGAGTAAGGGTTAAATGTCATAAGGATCAAATTTCGCAACGGTCCAAACGTCACAAGGATCACGAGAGAATGAAGAAGTTTTACGGAGGTTGAATGTTGCAATGGTCAAACTCCACAAGGATCAAACATCACGAGTCACGCGGGTTACAAGGGTCATAAAAAGATTGTCGAATTTCACAAGCGTCAAATGTTACGAGGGTCACAAGAGGGTGGTCAAATTTCACGGGAGTAAAACGTCACAAGGATCACAAGGGGATAATCAAATTTCACAAGAGGCAAACCCCGCGAGAGTCACAAGAGGATAGTCAAATTTTCCAGGAGTAACAAAAGTATGGTTAAATTTTACGAGAGTCAAACCTCGCGAGGGGTCACAAGAGGATAGTTAAATTTCACGAGACTCAAACGTCACTGGGGTCACAAGGGGGTGGTCAAATTTCACGGGAGTCAAACGTCACAAGGGTCACAAAAGGATGGTCAAATTTCACAAGAGTCAGGCATCACGAGGGTCATAAGGGGATAGTCAAATTTTACAAGGGTCACAAGGGTCACAAAAGGATGGTCAAATTTAATGAGAATCAAACGTCGCGAGGGTCACAAGGTGATAGTCAAATTTCACGAGAGTCAAACGTCGCGAGGATCACGAGGGGATAGTTAAATTTTAGGACAGTCAAACCTCGCGAGGGTCACAAGGGGATAGTGAAATTTCACTGAAGTCAAACGTCACGAGGATCACAAGGGGATAGTCAAGTGTCACAAGGGTCACAAGGGTCCCGCGGAGATGGTCAAGTTGCAAGTTGTGGTTTTTGCCAGTTGTGATCAAGTCTTGTTAATTATAACAATCCAATTGTTTAAATCACCAGATTACGTAAACGGTTGCAGATGGGTAAAAAAGTTTCAAACAAACCTTACAAAAAATTTCGAACATATAAAAATACACATTTTTTGTTGTATAACTTTTTTCCCTAACTATGATAACGAGCTATATCTGTAAATAATGGAGATATGACAAATAGACACAATACTAAATCTATGTATTTTTCATGGGTGAACTACATTGATGATAAAATTGCTCTCTGCATCTCGAACCATTTACTCACGAAACAGTATTAAACAAGAACCTTGGATGTAATTTGCCCGATCATGCAGCAGAAGAGCGTAAATATTCCATTGACGGCTAGGGGTAGAGAAAAATTTGAAAAATATAATCCATAAGTAAAAGATCCGTGAGCGTTACCAGGCTTTTTTCTTTGGTTTCTATGCTCAAGTTCTTTTTCCTTTTCTATGAACCATGTATATAGTACAATCTTTGGAAAGCTCATTAAATGAGTTCCAAAGTGACGTCTGTTTCATCCAATTCTGACCATTTTTCATTGAGTTATGAGAGTTTTAGGCGATAAGTGAATTTTCATGTTTCACTTGAAAAATTAACTTCGGATGGATTTTTCGATGCTTTCAAGTGGCTTAAACAAAGATATTTATACATCATTTTGAAGAACATGTACTGTTTTTCGAAATGGTGTATTAAAAATGCGATTTAATTGGATTTTCATCAATTTNATATAAAATCTGACGGCGAACATTTTTTATCTGGACTTTTTTTCTCCATCTCTATCGAGTTTGCCGATGAACGCATCGGAGTGCGCCAATACATCGTGGGCTACCGCACCCCCACTCCACTCCCACCCCCCATAACTCTTTATCTATAATAGTTAGGGAAAAAAGTTTCAAGACAAAAAATGTGTATTTTGAAATGAGAAACAAATTTTGTTTGAAACATTTTTCCCTATCCGCAACCGTTTCCATGATATGATGATGTGACAATTAAACATTTACTCAATTTCGTAGTGGATATAGAAACAGGGCTAGCGTATGAGCTATTTGGCCTTCGTGAAATGTGATCTTTTCGTTGTGACCTTCGTGACCCTCATGATGTTTGATCCTCGTAAAATTTGACCATCTTCGTGTGACCCTCATGAAATTTGACATTTCCATTATGACTTTAGTGATCCTCGTGATGTTTGATCCTCGTGAAGCTTAACCCTCGTGCAATTTGACCTTCTCCTTGTGACGTTCGTGATCCCTATGGTATTTGACCCTAGTGAGGTTTGACCCTTGCAACATTCAACCATCGTCAAATTCAATCATTCCCCTGTGACCCCCGTGAAATTTGATCATTGCCGTATGATCCTTATGAAGTTTGACGTTATGTTAATATAGGGTTATAAGGGTCACAAAGAAATTCAACGTTCAAACATGTTAATATCCTTAAAATTGTCTCGTGTTATCAGGGTTGTTGTGTCAATGTCAACACCTAATACTACGTTGACAGACGATTTCAAGTTTTTAGATCTTTATTTAGATCTTCGATTTCAATAAATCAGGAATAGGGACCATTAATCGATAAATTAATACATAAAATCCTGTAAAAAAGGTGTTTTAATTTTTAATACGTCATATTCATTTGTTTTCGGTTCGGAAAATTATTTCTGGCATAAAATTGGCCGAGTTTCAACTGCGGGAGTTGCGTATGCCCAGTGGCAGTGGGTGCGCGGCAGACATGCGCACGAATATCCCATACGCCGGAAAGCTGAGCACGAAAATCCCACGCATGGGATTTTCGCCCTCATTTGGCATCACTGGGCCCATCTCTTCCCAGGAGCTACTGTTGAGTGGCGAAAATGTGAACCCGTGCATGTCGGGTCCGCGACCTACGCCCCGCCCCCATCTGATTTCCCAATATCCCACTATAATATATCCCAATCCTTATATAAAAAAAGCATGCATTGGAAACTGTCATGGCGGAAAACATGCATTTGGAAGTGTCATGGCGGCGGGCGAGAGACGCATGAACTTCCATGAGGTTGAGCAATGCCGCCGCGACAGCGCTGTGTAAAAAAGTGCGTGAATCATAAAGTGGACTTATAACCTAAATTAAGAAACAAACATCGTGCATACATTGAATACATCAGTGCATATTGTCTACACATGGATTGGTTTCTAAGGACGAGAATGTGAAATTATTTTTTGGTGATGGATGTTAAAAATTGAAAGATAGTTGGAATGATTGATAATTAGATGAACTTCACTTGATGTCAAGAGTGGATAAAATATAAGTGGTTAATTGCTTTCGTCACAACACAGTCAATATATTTTGGCTTATAAATTTGCAATTCGCTTCCGCATGGAATTTTTATAACGATGGAATTTACATAGAATTCAATGATTTATTGTATTCAATTTATTGACATTGCCTCAATGTTGGCAGCCAACATTGCTCGAAAAATATTGGTTTCAAAATAATTCTTTTCAACAAAAAATAATGCAATCAATTCCATGATCGAACTTGGCCTAGATGGCGTTGGGAAGAATATTGTAAATTATAATTAGACTCATTTAAACAATTATTTTTTCAGTTAACCTCGAAAAACGCACATGGGTTACTAAAAAGATGTTTATTAAAATAAGTAGGAACGATAGAAAATAAACCGTCAATCAAAATAAACGAAGAAAAGAAGAAAAGAATAATAATAAAAACAAAAGTAATACTAAGTTCAGAAGAGAAAAGAAACGAGTGCATATGTGACGAAATGGATTCTAAAGAGAAAAATAGACATTCATAATACTACTCCCTCCTCTGAAGAAAAGATTGTCGTCCCGACAATCCGTCAAACCTATTATGAGCAACTGAAATATCAGTTTCAAAGAAAAATTCATATTTAAGATATCTGGGGCCCACAACCCATATTCTCTTTGAAAACCCAGACGGAAAATACAAAAGAGAATAGGAATTGACTCGAAAGTAATTTCATTGTTGAAGTCTTGTTCTAGAAAGGATCAAAATTAGGTCGCGCGACGGATCATTGTTGAGATATTGATCAGAACTTTTTAAAAACGAAGAAATAGACAAGAGGAAGAATCACGGTCGAATGGAGGAGAATTATTCTTTGAGAAAGAATAAAGAAAAACAGAGAAGCTATACGCAATCGCTGTCTCACGTTTTCCAAGTCTGTTTAGGTAAAAGAACGAAATGAAAAAATGAAAATGAACTGTTTGTTAATTATGGCCAGTAATCAACAAACGAAATAAAATAAATAATGGAGAAATGAAGTAAAGAAAAGCTATCAAAGTAGGGAAAAAAAAGGCTTTAATCCTCATAAGGAGCAATCCTGTTGATGTGATTACTATGGATTTTGAATGAGGTGATTTTTGAATCCGGTAAACCACGTCATTCAATTTATTTTTGATAATGTATGGTCCTTCCCAATCACACTGTAATTTGGAAGATTTTCCTTTAATCCTACGCGGATTGAAGAACCAAACTTTCTGATTTGATTGAAAAAGAATCATGTTTGTTTTAATGTCGAATGTAGATTTCATTCGATTGCTCTTGACTTACAGCTTGTTTTGAACATCAAGGTGAATTGAATCAAGTACATTCTTGAGATTATCAACATAATCAGGAAGGGTTTGAGAAGAAGAACTAGGAGGAGTACCTCTGATCAAGTCTGAAGGAAGTTTCAGTTCTCGACCTAACATCATCATAACTGGAGTATACTCCGTTGTTTGATGTTTAGAAGAGCGGAAAGCTAGGAGGAAGAGAGGGCTCCATTTATCACAATTTTTTTGATTGAAATTAATGAATTTCGCCAAATACCTAGTAAAGGTTCTGTTTAATCTGTTTACCACTCCATTGGACTGGGGATGTAAAGGAGTTGTCCTCGTTCAAAACTTCTTTGAAAATTGAGGATTCGAAGTTTCAACCCTGATCGGAATGAATTTCGTGAGGAATTCCGAACTCAGAAATGATATCCCTAACGAGAGTTTCAGCTACAGTAGTAGCTTATTGGTTAGGAACAGGTATAGCCTCTGGCAGGGATCGGCAGCAATCGATACATTTCGTAATGATTCTGTCTCTTTTCACTCATTACTTTTTAATGATGAATCGAGACATTGCGTTACTTCATTACTTTAGTATTTGTAATGAGAATTCTGTAATATTTCATTACTTTAGTAATCTGAATTGGGAATTACAACTTTTTCATTAATCGATAAATGAATAATTTTTGACGCGAAAAATCCGATTACATTTTTAATATTAATCAGCAAAAATATCTGTTGATTAATTTTTATAATTGTATTTAGAAATCGAAAACACTCGATTACCAAGAAGTAATCGCAATTGAAGTGTAATGATTGTTCATTACTTACTTGTAGACCTGAAAATCTCTCTGGCGTCAAGGAAGTTGGAGGAGCCAAACAACAATCTAAAGCTTGTTACAAGGAATGGGATCCCCAAAATTGTGGCGATGCTTCCTTGTAGGACTCAACCCAAATGCAAAACCACCAAGTGAAGTCATCTCGTGTTGCTCCCGCTGATCCTAGGTTATCACTGAGCCTATATTATCAAAATGCCAGTGGCATTAATTCGAAGGCTTCTATTATTCGCCTTCATTCATCGTTGATTGAAGAGGATTGTATTGCCATCACGGAAACATGGCTCTCTGTTGGGGTTATTCTGCCGAGTTCTTTGATCCTGAAGTATACAATGTCTACAGGACTGATCGCAGGGATCCTTCTAAGGATACAGGTGGTGGTGCTCTACTCGCTTTTCGCAAACTTCTGAAATCCTCCGCAATTGATGTTACTAGTCTAAATTCTTCTTTTGTAACCTATGACACGATGGGGGTGGAGATTATGGTGGGGTTTTGTAATGTTTATATTTTCGTAGTTTATATACCACCAAATTTTGATTCATGTGTCTTCTCTGACTTTCTAGACTCTCCTGCCCTATTTGTAAGCATTGGTAGCAAACGTTGTATTGTTATTGGTGATTTTAATTGTCCCAAATATGTTATCCCTGAGCCGTCACTCAGTGGCTCTGTGGTTGCATCTCTACATGCTTTTATGACCCACACGGAATTGACCCAGTTCAATGGAATTAGGAACTCTCTTCACCGTTTACTCGACTTAGTACTTTGTAATTTTGACTGCATTGTTGAGAGGGCGTTGTGCCCGTTATTAAAAGCGACAGGATATCCAGCATTAATTATTCGTACCTTATTTGTTAGGAAATCTAGTAACAACAGGGCAATCCAGAGTGCCTCGGGGACGGTTGGGGATGGCATTAAGAGGAAAGCCTTTAATTTTAATAGAATTGACGTGAATGAAATAGCGAGTGATCTTATAAAAATGGATTGGTCAGATTTGACTTTAACTGATAATGTTGATGATCTATGTGGCTTATTTTATACAAAAATTACTGAAGTCTTTGATGCTAACATTCCGATCCGTAGTACAAAACGTAAAATGAACAACTATCCTAGCTGGTATACACGTGAGATCATTTCTGACTTGAGACTCAAAGATCCAGATCGTTTGAAGGGCATAAAATATAACTCTGAGTTCCACAAGGAACAAGTTGTGAATCTGAGTAGACAATTGAATAAAAATGTAAAGTTAGCATTTCAGTTCTTCATAAATAATGCCGAAACTAAATTGCGAAGTGAACCTAAAAAGTTTTGGTCTGTTGCTAATTCTTTTAAAAAGGAGTCTGATGGTCTGTGTCCAATGAATTACAATGGTAAGATTCTGGATAATTATTAAGAGATGGTTTGGTCATTTTTTTCAGTAGTGTTTACATTGACAGTAGTGTTTATATTGACTCCAATTATAATGTCGATCGTGCAGGTGGCTGTCGTCATCTTACAAGGAGAGGTCACGCCTTTCGCGTTGCCGATTTGGCTGGGTCTCTGTGTATTTCAAGAGGCCCACCGGTAGAGCGCATCCCTAGGGTGCACAACTCGGAAATAAGGGAGAAATTCCTGTTCAAAGTTTTGAGTTCAAGACCCACACCAGATTTTTATTTGTTTATTTTCGCAGAAAATGTTCCTTTCAGCACAATTCGATGATTCAGAAATGAATTTCAATGACATATATCGAATATTACCTTCATTGAAAGGACAATGCGTTCGAACTGTCTCCCTTCCTGTCTCGGCGGCGCCCCGCCCATAGTGATGTCTAGTCTGATGCCTGCGACGAATATGTCTCGCTGCGTTTCGCCTAAAGGAGCAGGTCAGAAGAATGGCATAGCATAGGGCGCCAGGGGGGGGGGAGGAATGAACAGCATGACCAGCATTTGAGGCCAGATGTTTAGGATATAAAAGGTCGATCCTGCGAGTAAACCGTCAGTTGGAAACCAACATCCAAACGCAGCAGACGTATATTTTGTGAGTTGTGTACCCAAAATTAGTGAAAAAGTAGGATAAAATGGAGTAAGAAGCTGCATCATCATCTCATCGTCTAGCAGAGGAGATTCTGTCTGAGAGAAATTAGACTTTGTCCCCCTGGAAACAAAGATCAAAGTGCTGAGGTTAGCCAGAGAACATCCAACTTGGAGCTTGGAGACACCCCAGAGGAAAAGCTCACGGAGTTTGAAGAGAAAGGATGACTTGAAGCGTTGGGAGCAAGATGTCGCAAAGGGATGAACAGTTTATGAAAAATATGCTGCCATCGATTCATGGACCTATGATCGCTTTGTAGAGGCTCGGGCAGAATACGCACAGGTAAAATTTAACTTGAAAGTTTTCGCTTCCTAAGGGGGGTATAATGGCAGGAAAATGAACCAACAGTATTTTTTTNTGAACAGTTTATGAAAAATATGCTGCCATCGATTCATGGACCTATGATCGCTTTGTAGAGGCTCGGGCAGAATACGCACAGGTAAAATTTAACTTGAAAGTTTTCGCTTCCTAAGGGGGGTATAATGGCAGGAAAATGAACCAACAGTATTTTTTTTATTGCAGGTAACAACGAGGATTTTGCGGGAGTGGGCGTTGGCCGCTGCTAGCCAATTCAGGGATTCGAACTTCGAATTCAAGGCCTTAATGTCTTTGGTAAAAAAATTCAAGAGGAAACACCACATTCGCCAGCGGAATGTCACCAAGTACATCAGCCGCAAGGAGCGCTGCACAATGACAGAGGTCCTGGAGACGGCAAAAAAATTCTATACACAAGTAAAGGCAATCACCAAGAATTTCCAGCATGCACTCATCATCAACACCGATCAGATAGGTTGTCAATACCAGTCTGCTTATGATAGGACACTTGAAGAGAAAGGGTCAAGAACTGTGCTGGTACAAAAAACTGATCTGAACAAAACGACTCACTCGTACACAGCACAGTATGGCATCACAATGTCCGGAAAATTGTTGCCTCATGTGTTCCTGTTTGCAAGAGCCTACAGGATCTTTCGGCTCACGAGTGAAAAAACTGTCGACGCTTTGACTAATGAGTTCGGTAATGTTGTGGTAACTTGCTCGAAATCCGGCAAATTGACGTCGGGGTTGTAATGTGAATTTCTCGAAAACGTAATCCAGTTTTACGTAGCAGATGATAATTTTTTATTAATACTCGATTCCTGGGGGGGTCACACAAATCCGATGATTTACGATGAAATTTTTCTCAAGCAAAAAATTCCTCCAAAATGTACTGCAATTTATCAACCATGTGATGTGTATTTGCATAGACAGATAAAAAATTTCATCAAGAAAATTCAGAACTGCACATATTTGGTTGCAGAAAAACGTGACATCGCATCTCGCGAAGATGCGATACGAATCCTCATTGATCACTCATTGATCCATCATCAATTACCAGCTCCGGTTTTTGAGTCAATGATCAAATACGCATGGTTTGCATCTAAACTATCCGATGAAAGAAACATTTTCCTGAATGTCAATGAGGTATGTTTTCCCGTTGATAAATTGCAAACGCCCTGTGTTTGCAAAAATACAGCTTTCATCTCTTATAGTAAATGCAAGATAAATTTATGCTTTGTTTGTTTTTATGATAATTATCATCCAAAAAATTGTACAACTGACAGTGACTGAAAACAATAAAATTTACTCCTTGTTCCTCAATTTCTGTTACATTTTTCAATTGAAATGATACAAAAATTCCGTAATTATGTTTTGAATGATTGAGTTGTGCTCAAAAGAACATTTTCTGCGAAAATGAAGAAAAAAAAAATACGGTCTGGGTCTTGAACTCAAAAGTTTGAACAGGAATGTTTCCCTTATTTCCGAGTTGTGCACCCTATGGATTTAGGGATATACTCTACTAGTCGGCCTCTCGAAATACACAGAAACCCAGCTAAATCGCTGACCCGAAAGGCGTGACCTCTCCTTGTTAGAGATGATATCACGTTTGATAAACTGGAAATATCCCGTGCAATCAACTCTCTAGCACTGAACCATACTGCCGGGGTGAAAGATCTTCGAGCTTTCGTTACGTACTGGGGTTTTCCCAGCCCAATGGAAGGTTGCTAGAATTTGTCCGGTGTTTAAAAAGGGATCGAAAGCCGATATTGAGAACTATAGACCCATTGCAGTTTTGAATACCTTCTCGAAGGTCCTTGAGGTATGTCTATATAACTGTATTCTTCGTGTATTCACTCAACTATCAATGGCACAGCATGGTTTCACTCCGAGAAGATCGACAGTTACTAACTTAGCATCGCACACTCAGTTCATCAGCACAGCTCTCCCCAGTGGATATCAGGTCGATGTGGTATACACTGACTTTAGTAAGGCGTTTGACAAGATTGACATTACCTTGCTGTTAGACAATGTTGGGAGTCTTGGGGTACCTGGGCAAATTCATTGCATTTTGCAATCTTATCTGACTGAAAGATCGTGTGTTGTCTCAGCGCTCGGAGCGATCTCTAAGCCTTTTCATCCGACCTCCAGTGTTCCTCAGGGGTCTAATCTCGGCCCCTTGTTATTCAATATTTTTATCAATGATATTGTTGATGAGCTGCAGTGTGGGGTGTCAATTTACGCTGATGATGCAAAATTTTTAATGTCATCAATGATCTTTCGGATGTTGATAAATTGCAACGTGACCTTAATCGTTTTGCCAGCTGGTGTGTTGTAAATCATTTAGATCTTAATCCCGGAAAATGTAAAAAAATGGCTTTTTATCGGGGGCGCAGGCCTACTTTTACTCGATATACGATTGATGGTGTTGAAATTCAGAGTGCGGTGAGCACCAGGGATCTGGGAGTTATATTTGACGATAGGTGGACCTTCTGTCCTCGTATCGACAATATGGTTGCATCTGCGAAAAAAACCCTGGGATATGTTACGAGGGTCTGTAAGAATTTTAAAGATATCTCGGTTAATTAAAACATTGTATCTCAGCCTAGTGGCTCCGAAGCTTGAGTATGCTTCATTGGTTTGGTCGCCTGCTCATTTAAAACAAGCTCACAAAATTGAATATGTGCAGAAAATATTTCAAAAATTCTTATGTTGGAAGTGGGATGATTGGTATCCCGAAAGAGGCTCGGATTACTTCTCTCTTCGCAAACGCTTTGAGATGCTTACGTTGAATCAGAGGAGGATTGTTACTGAGATTGTTTTTATAATTAAATGGCTCAGGGGCAACATTGATTGTCCACAATTCCTAGAACAATTGCCTCTCAAAGTTCCAAGATTCAATTCTCGTAATAATATCCTTTTCTATCTACCGATGGCAAAAATCTCGTATCGTCCTGCCCTTCGTACCGAGCGTGCAAATCTATCGAAAAACTTGTTGTGTACAGTAATGGTGACCTTGATATTCTAACATCTCCTATATCAGAAGTGCTCCCCCTCGCAAGAAACTATGTTGTCACATGTAAGTGCTCAGGTATATAATAGTCAGTCTGGATCTGATTGTCGTTTGGCGAATTAATGCACTATGAAAAGGAGTTTCGCGATTCTGAATTTGGTATGTCGAGTATAAGAGGGGGGTCTTCAGGGTAAATTTATAACTATATAGGAATACAAATTCAGTGATAATAATAGTAAATAATAAAAAAGAAAAAGAAGAAAAAAGGAAAACAAAAGAAAATAATAAAGAGAAAAAAATCAACGGAATCATCAAAAAGTAAGTTGTAAATAAAAATCCCTAAAAAAACAAAAACAAATGTTTTTGTAAAAAAACCGCCAAGAAAAGGTTTTGTTTGGTTCTTACTGGGAAGTAGAAATTTTTGAAAAATATAAAGAAATGAAAGATAAAGCCAGATCAGCAATGTCGAATAAGCTAAAATAGTGCACAATCAGATTTCTATAAGAGAAATTGTTTCAAATCGAATGAGGATTTTAAAAAAATTCTTGATGAAATGATAAATTAGTAGGAGGACCAACGTCCTTGGCGTGGATCAGAAGATGGAAAATTAAATTGATACTAAACAATGAATTGAAAAACTACGCGCCAAGGACCATGCACCATATTCAATTTGTAAATTCCCGGGCTTCCCTCCTTGGTGCGTGTGGTGCGTATGGTGCTTGGTTGTATTGCACTGCTACCAACTCCGTAACAAAAAAATAATAGGAGTTNGATAAATTAGTAGGAGGACCAACGTCCTTGGCGTGGATCAGAAGATGGAAAATTAAATTGATACTAAACAATGAATTGAAAAACTACGCGCCAAGGACCATGCACCATATTCAATTTGTAAATTCCCGGGCTTCCCTCCTTGGTGCGTGTGGTGCGTATGGTGCTTGGTTGTATTGCACTGCTACCAACTCCGTAACAAAAAAATAATAGGAGTTGATGTGAAATGCGAGAATGTCCATATGAACCCGTTGCTATGCGCGTATTTTTTTAAATATTGCTTCGAACAAGAAAATAGTTACATCAATGAGAAGCTTGTGGCCAATTTATATAATGTAACTAAGAGTATTTTTTATGTAGCTCGTCACGTTTGGATTTTATTTAACGGATATGATTCGGAGGTAGTGGAGGGGATAGTTGCTTCATGTATAGATACACGGCAGTGATCGGCCTGATGTTTTGTACAATCGGAGTCAAAACTTTTCTTGGCGGATACGCTTCCGCGCATCTCGACAAATGAACGAATAATTTAATGTATTAATAGTTCTGATATGATAATAATAATATTAATATATACACTTTTCGCCATGAACGTTGTGACGAGGCATATTCATTTATTTTTTATTGTTTTTCTACATATTTTTTCCCACTACACACTGCCCCTAAAAGGTAAATCCCGCCACCGTTGGATACCCCTTCCCCAGACTTTTCCCCTCATCGCCCCTCTGCCCCTGCTCATGGACATCACGAAGACATCAGCCGAAGGAAGACATCAGTTCCGGCCCCACCCGATCAATTGGAGAAGCCATCGCCTCCTGGAAATTTCCCATACTAGACCCCCGAATATTCACCACCAGCAATAATCCCTTGCGAGACATCCCTGGATTGTGGTCATCGTCACCACTCACCCGTGCTAATTGGCCCCGATTGCTCCCGAATTAAAACCCGAAGGACATCGACACCTGACGAACCCCCACGAATCGCGAAGGAAAAGAAGAGACCGTCACTCGTGCAATAGCTGCCCCGTGAGTCACCACGTGCCCCGAAAGTAGTAATAGTGAATACAGTAAAATTCGCCCGGAAGTATTGGCGGATAAAAAGAGGATTTTCGATACATCGAGCTCATCCCAGCTCTAGTATTGGTGCCCAGGAAACCCCGAGGTGGAAAGGAGGCTCTCCAGGAAAACGCCCTGGTATTTTGAAGGAGTGCAAGGCGCCGGTGGAATTCCACGTGTTCGCCAGAGTGAAGTCCCATCGTGAGTACGAGTTACCCCCCTCATTTTCCCTCTTGTCCCCACAATATTACCCTTCATACCCCCCAACGGTGAGCCTACATTCCTTTGTTTCTTCCCCATTTAGTTATTCTTCTTATATTTAGTTGCATTCCCTCGACACGACTAGCTTCTCCCCTTTTTCTGCATTAGAGTCACTCCCCTTTTTACGTGTACAAAAGTTGCCTGGCCTTACCCATAACCCTAGATCCAAGTAAACGGCATTTCAAACGTCTTACGACGATCTAATCTGTAAATTACTAGAAATATAGATATTTAGTTAATTTTATCCCTCATTTGTCCTCATTATTTAATTGCCCTAAATCCCCCTTTTAGGAAATAATATTAATTAAATATTGAACGGTCACAACGTATTGTATATATGTACTATTAATTTTTCATCATTATAATCTAGTTTAACATGTAACTAATTTGATCCTGTAATTGGCCTTGTGCTGTTGGGTCTTTACGAAAAAAATCGAAAAAAAAATGAAATTGTATTTGGAAACAAAAATTAATGAATTACCGACAAATAATGGTTATTGGGACGGAACGATTGATCATTACTTAATAGTATTGCAAAATTGAAAATATTCAAATACTGAAAAATAATAGGCGGGACCGTCGATAATTGACCGTCGACCGTCGATAGTTGCATCAACCGACAACAAAAATGGAATATTGTTCGATTATATTATGAATATCTGAAAATAGTTATTTTCAGTGATCAGTAGGATATGTAAGAATGATGAGCTGTTATTAAGAGCTGTTTTCGAATTATATTTCGGTAAAACCACTGCTCCTAGCGTATCCATTTTCAAAGAATTTGCCAAAGCTTGGATTAGAATCGACAAAAAGAATTTTTAGAGGGGGACGAACGATGACATTGTCGACAAAAATCTGCAAGACCTGGATAGAACTCATCTTTTGGATTTTATCACCCACCAGTTGAAGGTACCGACGATATTCAGTAGCGAAGTGGTAAATCGAGTCAAGTAGATTTCGACTATCGGCCAGTTTTGGATCGATATCTCGAAGTCTAAAAGTGATAGAAAATTTTTTTTCATTATCTTCTTTGTAATCCTTAAGTCAGTCTCCAAAAAGGTCATTACGAAAAATTCGTCATCACCCCTAAATTCAGAGATATTCCGCAAAAACTCAACTATGAACCAAGTCGCCCCAACTCGGTTCACCGTTTCGCTACCGGATTCAATTACCATTTCAAAAGAAGTTGAATGATAACATTCACATTTAAATGAATATTCAATTAATGTTATAGATGCATCAACCCAGAGGCGGCTATCGAGAATTGTCAAAGATTTTTCTGGGAGAATCACCGACAGAAAATTATAATTTCAAGAAACCGGGGGCAATGCATCATGCACGACTTTTGTCGAAGGTGATCTATTCATTGAAAATGTATTTGTTCAGAAAGAAATTCATTCTTGGAACTCTTGCTATTAAGGCCCCAAATACTGATCTCAAGCTATTGTATTCATTGATCGATCACGAAGTAATGAATAAGAGAGTATCAGTAGCAGTTCGATCAAAATTATCGAAACATTTATGGTATTTGTCAGAAGAACTGGTTGGACTGGTACTGTTTGATGATTCGGTCTCATCTCATGACAAAATTCAGATGGTCAAATATATGCGTGAACGAGTCAGTAACAGCACCAATGCAAAGCGATTCGTCGTCACAGAAGCGAAATTGAAATCATTACGTTGTAAAAACCTCAGTGATTTCGTTTCTCAAAGATCTCTTTTTCTATTCGAGCAATTGGGTCTGTCATGTGAGTTTCTGGATTTGGATCCAGGACAATGGTCAACTAATGAGGGTTATCAAACGGTAGTCACTGTATTGAAAGATTTGAGGGTGGTGAATGATACTGCCGAGCATGGGGCAGCATTGATTGAGGAATACAATAACAGTATAACTCGAGATGAGGAGCAGAAGCAGTACCTCTTGCAGGTAGTTCATGATTATCGAAAGAAAAATCAAGATTTTTCGAAGGAGGCATTGTCAAAGAAGAAATAAATCTACTGATTGTAATAAAAAAATTGAGAATAATTAACAAGTTATCTCAGATGAAATTTGATATTGTTTTGAAGTTGTATGATTTTTTTCACTCTTCTCACCATTTTAATACTTTTTCTCCCCTAAATTCAGAAAATTTGAGTTTTTTCATCACTTTCGTTGGCGACCTGAGTCATTATTTTCAATTTTTTTTTCTCTCCCTTGTTGGATGATACATATCCTGACAGATTCTGAAGATAATTATGGTGATTAACCAGAAATCGATCACGCAGTTCGAGAGTTTTTCCGAATAAACCGATTTTCACGTGTTATTCTTATGGGAAAAAGTTTTTGTCAATAAGCTGCACGAAGAATTATCCGACAGTGAGCCGGTGAATGGATGCCCCTCTACATCCAAAAATGTATACGTTTTCATGCGACGAGGTGAAAAAAATACCTCATGATCGAAAAGTGAAACGGTCTAGTGTGCAGTGTGATAGTTAAACCCAAAATCTATCAATCAATTTCTAAAGTCAATACCCATTCCAACAACTGTGGAAATCCCTGATTGATTATGTGATGTTTTTCATTAATTTCATTGATAACAATTATAATAAATTTCAAACTTTTTCATCCATTTCATTGCTAACAGTTTATAAATTTGCAATGGAATGCTTTTCATTTTGCTCAGCTGCATTGATAGGCATTGCAGGTATTGGTTTGTCAATAGCCTGCGGTAATGAGATAATTTTCACTGTGATGATGACTCAATTTTTTCGAGGTCTCCTAAAAAAAAAGAAAATCAAGTGATGATGATGTACCAGAAATTTCTCCTGAAGAAGTGGACTCTGAAGAGGATTCTGATTCTGCAGATAAAAGTAAGTTCTGGTTTGAATCCAAAAACATTTTTTTAGGTGATGGATGCAAATTTGTTGGAAAATTTTACTCATTGGGAATTCCCTGGGAAATGAGTTCAATTTGGATATTTTCTTTAGAAATTCCTCGAATATAGAAAATATGGCAATCAAATAAGTATAAGAAAATCGAATAATATTGATTTTTTAAATAAAATATTTTCCATGAACATATATATTAAAGCAAATGTACAGATATACTACGCAAATTTTGAATATAATCGATCAAGAACTAATAGAGAGCCCAATAGAAATCGAATGAAATTTCCTACAGAATTCGCTAACTTTCTTATGTGATTTTTTCGTACTTGACAGAAGAAGGGTTGTCATTCGCTGAATATCATACAGCTGACGCACATGCTCTTTCATCATCTATGTAGTTTTTGGTATTGTGGTCTAATGATTACCACACTCATATGATTAATGAATTTCTTTTATTTAGCTGCTGGACCAGTCTCCCCCCTACCAGGTTTAGAAATCTCAGACGAAGAATCCGCTGATGAATCTGCTTTAAAGGAACAGATTGAAAAACTGTAGATTAGAATAGCAGAATTGACGCAACAACTGCAAGTGTCTAAGGAGAGATATCGTACTTTGGCTGATATCCATGCAGCGTGTCCCGCAGGTAACACAAGTTTGGAATAATTCGAAATAGTAAAGGGATTCATAATTGGAATTGTCAGTGAACGCATACTGCAGGACAGGGGTCATTAATAAATCTCCTTTTAGGAATAATAATTATTATTCATTATCACGCACGAAAAAATTTAATAGAAAATCCTATCGAATTCTATTAGATTTCTATTGAACTTTCTTTGTAAATATCGTATAGAAAAATCAATATAATTATATTTTTGTAGACAACTTATTCTCTTCAGATATTTTCTAGAGAAATTCTTCGGCTGAAATTTTCAATTTTTTTTGTTTCATTTTCTTGATGAAAAAAAAAGAAAAGTAGAATGAAAAACACCTAGAAAGTTCCAGTCAAGGAAATTATATTGAAAATGTCAATAGAATAATTTGTATTGAAAGATATAATTGTATTAAGTTTTTCTACAAAATGCTGCCTATTGAACATTTCAATTAAAATGGCCAAAAACAAATAGAAAGTTCAATAAAAATCTGATAGAATTGTGTACAAAATTCACTAGGATTTTTTATTAAATTTTGAATTTTATAATGCAACTATATAATAATTCTTTTTAAGTTTGCGTAGAATTCTATTGAAAAGTTATATTTGTTATTTTCCCAAATTTTTTCGTCGGATATTGATTTATTTATATCACCCCCCCCCCTGTTAAGATCTTATTTTTAAAGTACTTGAGGATTAATTTTATTTTCTACTTCTTACATTTTACTATGAAAAACGAATTTGTTAACCCTCTATACAGTTTACTTTTACGGTTTACTTTCAAGTCTCAACTTGAGATTTATAAGTCTATATATTCGAGGTTCATTCATCATGGAATGCTATTCATTGTTCCAGTAAACGATGAAAACCTTGCTGAAATTGAAGTCGGACAAACAAAGAGAGATGTCACACACATCGGTTACACTGTTTGAATTAAACAAACATCATACGACTTAATATGGAAGGCTGCTGACCCCAGTAAATTCATCAATAGGCTGGCACAATGAGTGTGGGATGACAACCAGCTGGCAAGTGCCACAACAAGGAAAACAAAAAATATCGATCGAACTGTTTTTTCTCTAACGAAGAAAGCCGCTGTTTTGAAATGTTTTTGTAAATGGCTTGGGGAGAAGTTCTCCGGTGAAAGGGTAGCGATGGAGAAGGCCAATCTAAATGGATATCTTAATCGTGCCAGAGATGCAGCACAAAAAGGCTTAAGGCTCAATCGAAGGCTTGAACGAGAGCTGCGTATTTTTCTGGCGAGGGGCGTTCTTTTCGTGTATCAAAATTAGTAATAAAACTGCTACAAGACATTACAAGGTCGCTTATTATTTTAATTCCCCACCAATACCTCCAAAATGCCAACAACTGTTAGAATCGTGCAAAATCTGACAGAATGTGACCACCAAAATAAAGCAAATAGTGTCATAATTTATCAAATTATAACGGTAATGTTCAAAAATTTTATACTAGAATAATTAAAAAATTTTTCATGCTAGAATAATTTTATGTTAGAATAACTAAGAAACAAATCAATTAATGTAAACTAAATAGAGTGCATTTTATCATTTGCACTCGATTAAAAATTCCAAAGACATTGGAATCGAGTTCAAAAGTGATCAAACGGCCCACTCAGCATGCCCCCATTACCCAATATTAAGATGCGCACGCGGAGGAACGATTGAAAACCGATAAATCGAAACCCCAAAAACCGAATGAACTACTTCCCCAGTAATAATTAAAGAGTGGGAAAAGTCATACGACATTCTCCACCAATTAAAAATGGACTCGTTGGAGCCCATGTGACAAGTGACCTCAAAATTCATATAAAAATGTCAGAAAAATCAAAATTAACCAGTCTTGAAGCAGCGACGGAACGGTAACAATTCTGATCGAATTAGTTCACTTAATCGGTCCGGTTTTTCAATCCTTCCTTCGATAAAATTTCGCAGTGTCGAAAATACGCGGGATAGTACTGAATTAGAGAGAGGCTCTCCCCAGGGAAAAAACTTTTTGGATTTATGGAAAAAAAAAATTTGACAAACCATTTTCCGCGTGATTTTTTCTCAGGAATCAGATTTTGTACGTCAAAATTGTCCTCGACCTCTCGAAATTGGAGATTTAATTTTTTTTCAACCGAAAAATGAACTTAGAGAACCTCCCCAACCTCTCCCTCGTGTAATGAATTGTGAGATAGTAATTGTGGTCTTCAAACATGCCTAAACGAAAGTGCTCAGCGTTTTCGAGAATTGAGATACAAAAGATCCAAAAATGGAGAACTATCGAGTAGCTCTGGAAAAATATTGGAAGATTCAAATGTTCTTCCACCAAATGAAGAGTTTCACACCACACCAGCAGATACCCAACCCCGGGATTCTGTCCTCCATAATCTGAGACTGAAAGAACGACGTGATATTCTTGCAGAAAACCCTAGTGAAGACGTTCAAAGTGATACTCAGTACATTTTATTAGATGTGAACTTGCTCACAACATTGCTTTCGAAAGCTAAATGCGTGGAATGTAATAGTTAATCTCTGAGAATCGAGATAGGGGAGAAGCACTTCGGTTTCGCCCACGACATTGTGTTGCGATGTGACGATTGTGAAGCTATTGGGTTGAACGAGATAAAAGAGAAAATTTTTTCATCAAGAATTGTAGATTCGGAATCTCATTCGCGAGTTTATGATATAAATAAAAGAGTTGCTTGGGCCTTCATATCCATGGGAAAAGTATTCGCTGGAGTCCAAGAGTTTGCAATAACTCTGAATATGCAATCGTTCTCAGAAAAAACGTTGTATGAGCTCTCTTTGTCTATCCACCAGACGTGTATGGATGTTCTTCAAACAAGTTTGGCAACAGCTCGACAGAAGGTGAAAGAAGCCCACCAAAGCCTTTCTGGCAATTTGGATATTCCAGATGAATCGACAGCAGATATAACTGTTAGTTATGATGGAACTTGGCTCACTCGAGGTCGCACATCCAAATTTGGTGTTGGCTGTGTTATAGATACATTGACTGGCTACGTCGTCGATGCTGAAATAATGTCACGTTACTGTCATGCCTGTGAGTTGAAGAAAAAAGAGATGAAAGAAGATTCGGAAGAATTTTCATCATTTTTGGAAAGCCATAAATCAGAGTGTGAAATGAATCATACTGGATCTTCGGGAACGATGAAACCAGCAGCTGCAGTTGCAATGTGGCGTCGATCCGAGGAATTTGGAGTGCGATACACGACTGTTCTATCAGATGGAGATTGTAAGACTTTGCAACATGTGAATGAATTGCAAGTTTATGGGCCAGGCGTGGAAATCGACAAGGAGGAGTGCATAAATCATATTCTGACATAATCGGATTAAATTAGCATGAAAAATTGCGTTTTTTGACAAATTCTGATACTATCTGACAAAAAATGAGAAATATTGTTGCAATTTGATATTATTTCTCATTAAATGTCGCGAAGGGTCAGAAACTGAAAAATTATGACATATTCTGTCAAAAAATTACGAATAATGACATATCAGCATATTTTGTACTCCCGTTTTCCAAGAGAATATTACATTTAATGACATAATTCATCAAATTATGTTAGAAAAAATACGATTTTGACATATTGCGACAGAAAATGTATTTCAATGACAGAGTTTGTCCAAATCGAGTGAAAAAAAATGTCAAAAACAATCATAAAAGGATAAATTATGACAGATTCGTACAAAATATGAGAATAAATGACATTCCACTTTCCCATTTGTCCGAATAATCAGTCAGAATTCATCATAATATGTAAAAAAAATCATAATCTGACATATTATGGCGAAAAATGTCATTAAATGTTGAAAAAGGGAGAGCGAACGGCCAGGGCAGCGACATATTATCATAAATTATGGCAAATTCTGTGAAAATTCATCAAATTATGACACATTTTTCGGAGAAATTATGACATTATATGACCTACTTGTTGCAAACCGCGGTCATTTATTGTCAATTTCTGACCAGAAATTACGAATTCTGACATATTGTCACAGATTCTGACATAGTATGATATTTTCTGACAAATTTTATACGAAAAAGTTTGTCAGAATTTGACAGAATTTGACATTTTCTATCAAAATTTGTCAGAATCTATCAACTGGATTTTCCACGAGGGCAGTGATAAGTGCTAAGAACTGACAAACCAATTGAAGTGATTGATAATTAGATTAACTTGAATGCCAAGGGTGGAATCAACAAAATTAATCTCCTATTTTTCCAAATGATTTTTTGTTTATCGAGGTTATGTTTAATGAAACCAAGACTTAAGTATATCCCAAAATCAATGAATGTTAAATTTTATCCGTAAAATAAAAACGTCGAAATACTTTTTATTGACAGATTTTCAATGGTCCAATTTCTTCATCGAATTGGCTAGGAAAAGTTCGAAAATAAAGCATGGATAATCGGCGTCTTTCGACCGAGATTCTGTAAATAATTGCTTTTTTCGACATTCTTTGTAATGAATAATGGAAATGGCTCAAACTTTTAGAAGAATATTTTTAGGCATTCAATTAAATTTTGGTGAAATTCTGAAAGGGGAAAAATTCGTTACAATTCAGGAACGATTATTTTTAGAGTGAAAAATATATTATTGTTGAATTAGTTAAATAAACAGGCAGTGTGACAGAAGTCATTTGACAGATTATATATGACTGCTATTCTCCACGTATATTTCCCGTATTTTCATTTCTACGAGATTTCATTGGTAGTAGGCTTTCGAATGGATCCCAATGTATGTTTTCAAAAAATAAAGGCATACGGATTCCCATTTTTTGAAAATATTAAGGCCAATCGCACTCATTTTCCCCTATTTCTATAAAATAAATTTGCGATATCTCGAAAAATTTCAATGGGATGGTACCCATATTTTGTTGGATCTAGATAAATGGCATGAAAACACAAATTTTGAAAGGAAAAAAAATGAAGTCGGAAATAGTTTTTTATATATTGACCAAAGATTTCGTTCATCCAGCATCCCAAACTTTTTTTACCATGAAACCTAAAATCATACTAAGTTTCAAGTTTCTATCTCGATTATTTTTCACGTTTTCGTGCGAACAAGCAATTTCAAGGAAAAAATGAAAAAACGAGAATAAAACTACATTGCTCAGGGTGTAATAGTCGTTTTTCAATCGAATTAAATAAGTATCATGGTGACGAGCATTTTGAAAAAAGAATCCAATCGGTCCAGGTGATATCGACAAAAAACTATTTTCGAAGACTCGCTATCTCAGGAACCGCTCAACCGATCGAGCTGAAATTTAGCACAAATTTGAGTCTCAGTAGTACCAATTAGCAGCCAGAATTTCAGCATGTTTGCCTCAATAATTCTCGAGTTATGGGGACAGTTCACGACATACGAACACACATGTGCACACACATACCTACTCATATACAGACATTTTTTATAATAAAAACATCATTTCTTCACGTTTCATGACAATTCTAGGCATTTCCATCCAAAATTGAGAAATCGAAAAAAATCATGATTACAAAGCTTCCATTCGGAAGCAAAAAANCAGTTCACGACATACGAACACACATGTGCACACACATACCTACTCATATACAGACATTTTTTATAATAAAAACATCATTTCTTCACGTTTCATGACAATTCTAGGCATTTCCATCCAAAATTGAGAAATCGAAAAAAATCATGATTACAAAGCTTCCATTCGGAAGCAAAAAAAAGTCATGGTCTTTTAAAATCGCCATTTTCCGGCCATACTCAGAACAGTCGACTTTCTATTTTTTTTAGAAGATTTTAAAAATGTTCCCTAATAATTATGAGTTAGTAATAATTATAGTGTTGGAAACCAAATTTAAATGTCATGGACAGTTCAGTACACGTATGAAAAAATCCTATGGAGAATTCGAACATTTCCTATAGGATTTTTCTGGTGAGATTTCCTATAGGATTTTCTATAGGATTCCCTATAGAATTCACTATAGGGTTTTCTATAAAAAGTAATCGGTCACAAGGGTCAGGATTAGGGTCATAAATCTGATAGGAAATTCTATAAGGAATCCTATAGGAAATCCTATCAGAAAAATCCTATAGGAAATGTGTGAAATCTCCATAGGATTTCCTATAGGAAATCCTATAGCATTCTTTCATGCGTATAGTAATTTTCAGGCGAGAGACATTTACTTCAGTTTGAGAGGAAAAAGTCGTGAAATTTCAAATTTCACTGTAAATTTAATAAAATTGAACACTTTTAACTGGTATATGTGAAGCGGAGAACTTTTCAAGTTACTTGAATTCTCATTTAAACGATGAATATTCTGTACCAAATCACTCTGTATTTTCGATTGATAAACAAATTATAATTGTCCAAATCATTGAGGCCACAGGAAAATAGAATGATTCAACTTTCCCAATGGTGCGATTACTGGGGTTTCCTTCAGAGTTAATTAGACTCAATAGTTAGAATTATGAGAGATTCTGACATTTTTTACCTTAAGTATAGAAGAATCTGAATGCAACATAGTGAAAATGATAATCGATTGTTTCACTTTGAACAAATAGTAACAATATTTAAATTAAAAATTTCTGATATGATTAAAGAAAAAAAGCATTCACTCAATATTCCATAACTGCAAATAATAAAAATGATGATAATTATCTAATATTATCTGAATCATTAATGTGAATTTCAGACTCTCAAAAAAGGATGGAGCAGAAGTCAAACAATCATTTAAGATTGTACGATCAAACGAACTTACCTGTAAGTGAAGTTCGATCGTGATTATATGAAGAGCCTCGTCAAGAGATTTTAATAACTTGTAATAGTCCGCCTGCGACTAGATGAAGCCCCACGCCTTCAGAGACCATAGAAAAACTTGGCTGTGGCACCTCGGTGATGAGGGCTCGCCATCTTATCATTAGTTTAAAGTTGAGCAATAGTGTAGAAAAAATTGGACGGGTTTAGGAAAGCTAGTTGGGAGGGACTGAATCTCTCAATGAGGCTCTTCATATAATCACGATCGAACTTCACTTACAGGTAAGTTCGCTTGATCGTACAATTATTGTCGAGCCTCGTCTTCGAGATTTTAATAACTTGTAGATGTTCAGCGATCATCCAATTTTTTCTTTTTGTTTTGTTTTCTTTTTTTTAATACACCCCAAATTTACTATAAATATGAATATTGAAGAGTTTAAAGACGAATGTTAATGGACAAAGAGAATGGCTATTGACTAAACCATATTCAATAGAACTTTGACAAAAAAGCTTTGATCAACCGCGGATACGGCAATTAAAGAAATATACAAATCGTACTTCTAAATCTTACGAGACTTACTCATTTTCTCACAGCAGCTGGAGTTACTGTATACTTAGTAATGTAAGTTGAGAATCAGCTGTATCGACTCCAATATGGCTATAGGACAATATAATCCGTTAGGCCAGGGTTTATGGAGATTCGCAGCTATAAAACTCTCTGAATGTAACGAACAGTATAGAGATGTTATATCTGAAATCGCAACATACTACAGAAAGCTACCTTAGTTGCGCAAAAATGATGCCTTTCAAAACGGAAAAGGAGAACCAGGCTGTGGATCGCCTGGGCGAGAAGATTGTAACCTGTCTGGTATCGTGAAATCCACATTTGACGCACCTTTGATACTGTTCTCAAGTTTAATGGCAGAAAACGTTTGTGGTCCCTGCGAAATACTCAAGGCCAAAAGAAAGACAGATTTTCATTAAGATGAAGAATTGAAAGATTTGCCTTGAGTGGGAAAGACCTGGGTGGTAGGTCAGAATACACTCAAGATACTGAATGTGAGTGCATTGTGATTTACCAGGACGTAGTTTGAAAATTTGTTGAACAACCTTTGGAATGTTAAATTTTTTCCCCACTGTTTCTTGATTTGGTGGAGTTTACTGTTTCATACACTGTTCCTTATTTGAACTCTGCCATTAAAAATGTGTAGGATAATTGAACTAGATGTCGAACAGCAGTTAATTTTCTTTCATTTATAAAAATCCACAATTTTTTAAGAGTAGACTTTGTTAACGACAAAGAGAAACATTAATATCAGTCATTACACATGCAACTGGTACTAGGTGAAAGTAAAAGATCCTTCAAGGATTTGATATCGTAATTTGTTTCTGAGATGGGATAAATGAAAGCAAGGAAGCAGAGTTGAACTATCTAACAGGGGGAGGCCATTATACCATCGGTCTTACGATTGGAATTCTAAGAATTGTGACAAATTCACAATTTATTCCCAGGCTAAATGTAGGGGATACGTAAAGAAAATTTTGTCACCAATCGAGACTGAAAAGGTGTCAATCGACACTGTAAGGAGATTGCCGTGCCACACAGATTAGAGATTGCGTTGGTATTTTGACAAGAGGGACAAAAAAGGTCTATTTTTGGATTGAAAAATTCCTTGTCACCTAAGTTTTGAAAAACTTAGATTGCAATGTACAGCTCCAGTATTCACTTTGGGAGGAATGTAAGATGCATTCGACCGAAGCCTTCGCAACAATGCTAAGACTCTCGAACTGATTTGTTCAGACGAGAGAATTTTGTACCTTCCAACCCGTTAATGTAGGGAGTGCCTGCGATGTTATTAATTTGGAGCAAACACTCACAGGATCATAGGTCGTGAAAAAACACCTAAGAGCTAGATGAATGGTCAAAACATTGAGGAATTTATATTGTTGTGACTTTCTCATACTGGCCAGATGTTTCGACTTGATCTGTTAACGCAGAGGTAGATTTCCAACCTAAGAAGCCTGCGTCTGAAAGAATATTTGTTCTAGACTGATCATCTCAATTAAGAGCTACTAAGGAAGATCTGGCTGAGAAGAACAAGAGATCATTCAAAATTTCCATAGTTAATGATCTTGACTTTTTTTAAATTCTTCCAAGTTTTTCAGTATAACGTATACTCAATGCCAATATAGACCCATACATTTTAAGGAGCTTACGAGACGAAAACACACTCTAATGGAATAAATTTTCCAGATTGCAGATGACGAAATAGACTATTTATTGCGTAAATCGCTAAAACGCATATCATCTTTCATAAGGTATTTCTAGGCAAAACTTGTAAGAGTCATTGATAAAATCAAGGTATTCACAACGCTTTTTGCTTCTTAATACGGTGCAGGCAAGAAAGAGCCTTGACAGTTTAATTTTGTATTGGTACCATACTCAATAGCAGGAAAACCAATGATAAAATATCATCTAGACAACTGGATGATATGAAGCCTCCGAATCAATAGGATTCATGACCGGCCTCATAACTCTCGCGAAGCTAGAGAACTAGTCGCAATTCCAAAGGGGGATAGGAATTGGAAAAAATACCTCCCAAGGCAAAACAACGGATCTTTTCATGCTCCACATGTACCAGGGCAGGAAATATACGTCATTGAAGACATTTTCATCCGTGAATGTATCACAAAGTATTAGTTTTGGCACGGTTGTCAGGTCCTTCAATTGAAGTTATGAGTTCTCATAAATTTGTTCAACCTTTTAAGGTGAAAAATTAACCATTGCTAATCATGTGATTCACCAACAAAAAGTTACAATGAGACGAGCTGATCCTGATAGGATTCTGATAGTAATACAGAGGTTTTAATGATCACATACATGTTTATCCGCCCCTCAGGACTGTCCCTTTCAGTTGAGAGATTTGAAATTCTGGAGGAATTACCGATTGGTAAGGACCAGAATTGAAGAGGCTTTTGACTCTTCAGTCTCTCTACAATAAAACTATTAGAACAGTTTAATTTCCAATTGGAAAGGAAATGCTCAAGAATGGCTGCAGAGATTTTTGCCATTACTTCTTGCTCTCCTGAAGTGAGATAACTCTGGAGACGCTGACGTCGATCGAGAGTCATTGGGACGATTGAGGAAATACTTCCGGTTGGACCTGTTGTTCAACCTGAGGCATGCAAGGTTTTTGAACCGTTTGTTTTAACTCTACATCTCAAAACAAGCTCCTTTGAATCCAACGAATTTAGATTCTCCTGCAAAGGTGGATAAATCTCCAAACCTTGACACAATTTTAAAGATTCATTTTAATCTTCTCACGCTTGCCGAAAAATGTGAACCCATAGAAAAATTAAACTGGAGCTATAGCCTCAACGGCCCCAAAAATTTATTATTTTTCTTGAAAAACACAACTTCTGGAAGCGGACTAGATTGTCTAGTTTCTCTTCCTAGAGCAGACTTCGAGGCGTCGCCCCCAATGCCACGAGGGCAAAACCTGCGTCTTTTGAGATTGAAAAATTCTTTATCTCAGATCAATTTATCAGGTCTACGGTTCGGTGGAGATAAAAGCAATCTCTGAATTCAGATTTGGTGGATATTTCCATAAATCTGTGTAATTTGTACCTCAACAAATTCGAGACCAGCCAGAAACTCCAAAGAGGTTCCAAGTCACTCTGAAAAGAGATTTCGGCATTACGAGGCTTCGATGGCCGAGGAGCTCCTATATTCCTGAATCGAGTTCAGGTGGAATATTATTTTGGAGCATTGAATGATGCGTCAGGCACAGATGCAATAATTGCAATTGTAACTGAAAGCTTGGAGCCTTGGATCAATGCGTCAAGCGCAGATCTAACTATTCAAATAGTAGAATAAGGCTTGGAGCCTTGGGTGAGTGCGTCAGGCGCAGATGTGTCCAGCACAGCAGGATCTGAGCTGTTGCTCGCACTGTCCTGGATGTCAGGGATAAAAGATTTATCTGACATATTTGTAACAATCTCATTTTTAATTTCCTTGTTCTCGATTTTGTCTCTAGGACCAGGAGAACCAGGTAAAATGAGGTTAGGCTACGTCGATCCCGAAGGAATAAACTCGGCCTAAAAAAGCCTTTGACATCGATTGGTTCTGTCTCTAGAATCTGACTCGAGCGTCTAAAAAGGCTGAGAGACATGAAACATCGCTTACCTTTATTTCCAATCGATTATTTATCTAAGGAACAGTCGTTAAGCCCATGCACGTAATATTTGCAATTTCACTATAGATTTCTAGATATTCCACATAATTGATGTTTCCTATTCTTACAATCATCCATGACTACGGAAAAGCTGTGTAAAAACGGAGAAAAATAGATTATTACAACAAAACAAACTGGAAACTCTGAAAAACGTGCGTTCCACTCGCGCACACACGAAAACAATGATAAGATGGCGAGCCCTCACCGCCGAGGTGCAACAGCCAACTTTTTCTATGGTCTCTGAATGCGTGTGACCCCATCTAGCCGCAGGCGGGCTACTACAAGTTATTAACATCTCGAAGACGAGGCTCAAATATAATTTTAATTTTTAATTTGGTGCTGAAAACATTAGGTGATGATATTCTAAGCGTGGAATTATATTGATGATATGAACAACGGATTAATTGAATTAACGAGTGAACTAATTATAAAAATTTATAAGAGTGTTCACCAGAAATCTACTCTATGGCTTACGTTCGAGAAGAAAGTGGATTACAATTATGATCGAACTTTTAGTCAGTGAGCATAGCAGTTAGCATATGAGCAAGTCATTTATTGCAATATGAAAAATTAACTAAATTTAAAGCTAATCCCAAGTAATCACAATTGGAGGGAAATCAGGGAAATTATAAAAGAAGGTCAAACTCCATCAAATAGGGCAGATATAACTGCCCGTGTTTTTGATATGAAGAAAACACATCTCGTTGATTTAATTGTTGATCAGAAAATCTTTGGAGAACCTATTGCACATCTGCACGTCATCGAGTCCCAGAAACGTGGTTTATTGCACGTACATCTTCTTATGACTCTACGAGATAAATTTGTTTGAGATTGTCAAAAAAAATATGATTCACGAACCATGTGGTGAGTGGTGTCAAGAACAGAGGAATTCTCAAAAAAAATTCCTATAAATTTCCAAGAGAAAACGACGATAGATGAAGATTCTTATCCAACTTATCGGAGAAGGAATACTGGTCTGTACTATAAAAAAGCTGGTGGGTATGTATTTGATAATAGATGGGTACTACCATATAATCCTCAATTACTGCTCATACTTAATTGTCATATTAATGTTGAAGTAGTATCATCTGTTAATGCGCCAAAATACTTATTCAAATATGTATTGAAAGGGCACGATAGAGCGGCTCTTGAAATAGGTAATCATTCATTGGAATCAACAGATAATCCTGACGTTGGAAATGTGATTCACCATGATGGAATTAAAGATTTTATTGATGCTCATTATGTTGGGCCAAACGAAGCAGTTTGGCGCATATTGGGAAAAGAAATCCAAAAGAAAAGTCATTCTGTTGTTCGTCTTCAAGTTCATTTACCCAATCAGCAAAACGTTATTCTCCCTGCTGATATGAATGAAGCAAGCATTAGAAATGCTATGAATTACTCATCCAAGCTTCTTGAATATTTTCACCTAAATGCACACGACGAAACAGCAAGACGATATGGTTATACAGAAATTCCTTATCATTATACTTGAGTCAATGGTCAATGGAAACCCCGAAAAAGATCATTTAATGTACTTGGTCAAATGTATTCAGTATCTCCCATTTTTTTTTATTTAAGGCATTTTAAACCCTTTGGTTTACTCCGCCATCTATCCTCTACCTAACCTTGCGGCTGTAGCCGACTTGCTACATTGTACCGCATTTGCTCCCGCGAGAGACGGAGGAAACTACAGAAAACCTCCGTCCGTACAATCGATTCCTCTATTAGGAACCTCCCGCTCGTCCAGAGCCGAGGTGAGACGGACCCCATCAAAATCCGCCCCAGGCGAGCTCCTTAACCTCCTTTACCGGAAGTCAAGGGTCCCCCCCAGTCGGGATCCGAAACCCAGCCACCCTTCCGAGCCCCCAACCCCTGTTTCCGGAAGTTAAAAAAACCAATCGGACCGGGATTCGAACCCACGACCTCCCAGTGGCCAAGCCGAATTAAAGATTTAGCCACCGCGACCATTGGACGTCGGTAATATCTCCAAGTCAAGTTGAATTATATCATCTCCGATTGCTTCTATTGCATGTTAGAGCCACAAATTACGATGATTTGAGAACTGTTGATGGACTTCTTTATAATACATTTGTTGAGACGTATCTAGCACGAGGACTCATTACAGATGATCATGAGTGGCATAATGCTATGTCAGAAGCATCAATATGGATGATGCCTTATCAATTACGACGATTATTCGTTCGTCTCCTTATTCATTGTAATCCAGTGAAACCTGGAGAACTCTGGGAGGCGTTCAAAGAGAATATGTCTCATGATTGTAAAAGGCGTATGGATGGTTCAGCTGCTGAAAGAGAGACATATCTTGCAATTGCAAGAATGATTATAAGAGAAGGAAAGGATATATCTGATTTCGAGGGAATGGAGCAAATATTTGTTGGTAACATCGAGGAAACTTCTTTCGAGTCAGAAGAATTTTTGAGAATGGTTGAACAAAATTATCACAATTTAAATGATTCACAGAGAAAGATTATTGATGTCATGAATATGGTCAATAATGATAATAATGATGTTAAATGCATATACGTCGATGGTCCTGGAGGATCGAGTAAGACTTTTACTTACACCACTATCTATTATCTCCTTAAGGGACAGAAGAAAATTGTAAATACAATGGAATTCACGGACATTGTTGCGGTTTTATTACCTGAAGGAAAAACTGCCCATAAAACTTTCGATTTACCAGTATCCTTGACAACTGATAGTACATCATCGTCTGTTACTGAATCCTGAATGAGGCTACAGAACTTGAAAAGGTTGATGCTTTTATTTGGGATAAAGCTCCAATGGCACCTAGATACGCTCTTAAAATTGCAGATAGAAGTCTACAGGATATTATGGACAATGACCCAATCACCCCTTCTTGATATTATTTACGTATCTCAAATAACAGGTCTTCCCCCCCGGAGTGATCGACTCACAGTTCGCTGATGACTTTGCTTTATACTATCCGTAGTAGTCCATCGGTCCCCAGGAGTCTGAGAGTCATGGAGTGCTCTGTCAAAATTATTAATCAAAATTTAAAAAGACTTGGATTATCCCCTGCACCTCATAAAACTGAACTATTTCGCTTTAACAGGAGACGAATCCCCCCAAGAGATACTATGATCACTGTAGATGGCCATGAGATGAAATGCAGCCTTACGGCTCGCTTCCTTGGCCTCACTTTTGACCATAAACTCAACTTCAAACCCCAACTAGAGAAAGTTCTCCGTCTATCATTGAGGGCATTAAATCTGGTTAAATACATTCGAGGTGCATGGTGAGGGGGGGGTTGATCCACTCACCCCTCACTACTGTCTACTGTTACGTCATGATTTCGCATTAAATATTCAATATTAATCAATCAAATAAACACTGAAAAACCATGACAATTTAATTCTCCTATTTAAGCCTATCCGCAAGAACTATTGTTCTTACAGATAGCTTGAGATTGGAGTCGGGCGAATTGTTGAAATGAAACTATAAAGATAACCAAAATATAATAAACTCAAATTTATTAAAATTATTGACACCAAAATTTCACTAGAATTGACAGTTTAAAATCGTTTCATTCGAAAATCTAATCGCTATCAGCGCAGAATTATCCAAATTTCATACTCAAACATAATTTTTCTATTGAACATAAATAACAAATTTTTTTTTACTCATCCATTTTCCTTGCAGCTCTTGACGTAATCCAAAATTCTCCGTCAGCTCGATATTTTCCACACACGATTTTACTATTCACTCGAAATCCGTTTTTTTTACACACAATTTAAATCGTATTATTTATTGAAAATAAAAAAAATTCAGAATCCACGCTTTTTGTATTTCTATCTATTTCTCTTGAAGAGAGCAAAGGTAATTGTCCTGAAGAAATTCGCGATCTTGTCGGAACAGAACAGAACTTCGGGGTGCATCGATGCACTTCTAAACCCTCGCGTTTTAATCATCTTGATTGATGCATGTATATTAATTTTTATGTGTTTGTTGAAGGAGGGGGCATGACACGATTTCGATGCACCAAGGTACGCCTCGTTACGGATACCTGAACCTCCTGGTGATAACGGACTTGGAGACAACGCCAGGCGTTTCCACCCACCGATCACGTGATCGTTATATAAAATGATTCCATATTCGTTTCTTTTCTTTACTCAATTTTCGGTTGACTTTCAATTTAATGATCTGAATAATATTTTCCCTATGTTTTATAAATTTTTCCTAATTTTTTTCATTATTAATTCATTCTTAGAAACGTCCTATTTCTCATCTATAAGACAAGTGACGTAACGAGTCTAGAGTCACCCGACCACCCAGGTAAAGATGCCTTTGGCTCGTATTAACAAAAAAAATGTATCAACCATTGTCTTTTCAAATTCTTTTCTTATATTTCTTTTACGGGTAATATCGATTGAATTTTAGACTCGTTTGGAATGCAAAATACTTTTCCTTCGAAGTACTTATTATTTTATCATTCCTAATTATTGGATTTCTTCGTCTAGAATTACTCTGTTTTCAAAATTAATTCTTCCATTTTTAAGGGAAAACGCGATACGTCTCCGGACGTAACACTACAAAGCTTTCGTACGATCAATTATTGAATATGGTCTTTTCATTCATTTTCCATTGTCGAATACTTACATCGACAAACTGGAAAAACTCCAGTATGCTGCCATACGATTTTGTATGGGTTGTAGGAATTCAACACTAAGATGCATACTCTTTGGTGAGAGCAAACTTCCAACCATTCGATCTCGGGCTAGATTTCTTTGCAAAAATTATTTGATTAAAGCCATGCCCAACACCGATCTTCGGGTATCATCTACCATCACCCAACTTTACGTAAATAGATATCAACCCAAAATGAGGTTAATCAAACAATGTATAATAGATGTATCTGCTTTAATTCCCTATCTAAGCATCGAAAAACGTTTGAATATTTACAATGTTCATTTTAACGCCCTAATAAACTCTTCATCTCTCAATGATGATTCGGGACAAATTATGAGGACGATGGCATCAGCTGAATTGAACCCTAAGCCGATTATTGGGAACAGTCTCCGGAAGCTATCCGGATCTATACGGATGGAAGTAAGAAAATCGATGGGATTTCGGTTGGTGTAGCCTGCCACTGTTCAAGTCTCAATATCAGTACTAGTGTTAGTATGAACCCTATAGCGTCTATCTATTCTGCGGAGTGCTTAGCACTCAGTGAGGCTATAAAAATAGTGACTGCTCATTCTGACGATGATTTCCTCATCATCAGTGACTCTCTTAGTGCTTTACAATTTGTGACTAAACCAATAATGAGCATCAAGGCTAACAAATTTGTCCTTGATGTTAAAGAGAAATCGCAGAGCTTTATCACTCTTAATAACTGACCAGAGTCGCTCAAATTCACGTGGGTCCCATCTCATATGGGCATTAAGGGTAACGAAGAGGCGGATCGTCTAGCCGGGGAGGCCACGTCACAGCCACATAATGCTGAGATTGTTCTTCCCCACTCTGACTTTACCGAAGGTTTTAATAAAGAGTCATTCGTTAACACTGAGGAAAAAATCCTTGAAATGAGTATAAATAATGGAAGAGAATGTTTTGATTTGTTCTACAAAAGAAACAGGACACCCTGGTATAAGCACTATAATAAACTCCCACGTAGAACAATCACATCGATTAACAGAGCCAGGGCCAATCACTACAACCTAGCTAGCTCCTTAAAAAGAGTTGGCTTTATTGATTCTCCCTCTTGTGAGTGTGGTGATCCCGACGAGGAGCTTGACTATGTGCTCTGGCACTGTTCAATTCATGAGCAGTACCGTCCAAAACTTCTAACTGGGATACGAAGTGAGGGCTTCTCCCCTCCATATGAAATAAGTGTCTTTTAACAAAATTTAAACAGAAAGGCTCTGTTACACATTGATTCCTTTTTGTCCTACTCTGGATTAAATATTTGAGTGCTATATGTAAATCGTTATAATTAAGAACTGGGAAAAACAAGACTTTGTAAAAATTAAATGTATACATTATATGTATTTTGGTCATTTTTTTTTCTGCATTTTTTTAGCGGAATAAACCAAATGGTTTGAATGCTCTAAATAAAAAAAAAATGTCATGGACAGTTCAGTAGTAATTTTCAGGCGAGAGACATTTCTTTCAGTTTGAGAGGAAAAAGTCGTGAAATTTCAAATTCCATTTAAAATTTAATGAAGTTCATTTCAAGTTACTTGAATTCTCATTTAAACGATGCATATTCCGTACCAAATTACTCTGTATTTTCGATTGATAAACAAGTTATAATTGTCCAAATCATTTAGGTCAGAGGAAAATAGAATGATTCAATTTCCTCAATATTGCGTTTACTGGAGTTTCCTTCAAACAATTAGTTAATTAGAATCAATAGTTGGAATTATGAGAGATTCCAACATTTTTGACGTTAAGTATAGCAGAATCTGAATGCCACATGCTGAAAATGAAAATCGATTGTTTCACTTTAAACAAATAATAATAATAGTTAAATTCAAAATTTCTGATATTATTTAAAAAAAAGGTTTGACTCAATATTCCATAACTGCAAATAATAAAAATGACAATTATGTATTGTAATAATATTCTCTGAATCATTAACGTAAATTTCAGATTCTCAAGAAAGGATGGGGCACAAGGCAAGCCCATTTCAAATTTTAATTTTTAGTTTGGTGCTGAAAACACCAGGTAAAAATATTCTGAGTACGGAATTACATATTGATGATACGAACAACAGATTAATTGAATTAACGAGTGAACTAATTATTAAAGTTTATAACAGTGCTGCCGGACACTTTACCAGAGCATCAATAACATTGAATTTCAGAAATCTACTCTCTGGGTTACGTTCGAGACGAAAGTGGATTACAATTATGATTAAACTTTTATTCAGTGGGCATAACAATTACCACATAAGCAAGTGATTTATTGCAATATGAAAAATTAATAGCTAATAAATTGGGATACATTATTTTCCATCAGTTGCATTGCTTTTTGCAATTAGAAAGATTATGAACAATGAATTGAGAAAAAGAATTTTGAATCTGACAGGAAAAAGGGCATAATGAAAGGGGCATCAACACCCCTTTAGTAGCATTAGTAGAATAGAAAATCCGGAATTCAATGGGACAAAAATGACTAAATTTCGATAAAGGACTTTCAAATGGTGAACATTAGAATTTTTCAATATTTCTACCAATTACATTGCGATTGACAACCGCCATGATTGGCAACGATGACGCAGTTGTCAATGGGCCTTGATATGATCGTTAATATCGCTCTTCATATTGATAAAATTATCGGTTGATGGCTGCAATGAACATTGCTCAAACTATCACACATAATGGTACTCCAACTATCGTGCATAATGTCGCCAAAATCATCGCATTAAATATCCTCATAGTTGTCGTGCCATCGCCATGTTCAATCATGGTGGCGTGGCGGGAGCCTACCATGATGTTGTTGCATAAATCATTGAAAGATTCGACGCTGACTATTCAAAAATTTCTTATCGTAATTTCATAATTCTTATGCTATTGGATTGTTAATGTTTCATTCTATATTTACGCACAATTTGTAAACAAGGTGCTGACGTCACCCTGTATAAGGATACGGATCAGTGGTAATGACCCCGAAAATCGAATGTAGAATTTCCACGATTTTTCCACATTTCTTGGCTTCTAGTTCTAGATTTGAAACTTTTTTTTAACCTCGAAAAGATCACTTCTCATAAGACTATTATTTTGACATTTCTAAATTACTTATTATCGCCAATTGAACGCAAACTCAACCAGAATGTTTTTATTCTTATCAACTTGTGTTTTGAATTTATTTTAAATTTTAAGCTTCAAAAGTCAAGTTATGTTTATTATATTAAACCTGGAGAGAAAATTAAAAGTGGTTAACACAAGAACAAAATTTATACTCTTCTGGAGGAAACACGCACTTGATATATATGAAGAAAAGAGTTTAATTTTCTTTTTCATTGCACTGTTCCCATTTGATTAGTCTATTTTTAATTTAATTTTTAACGGAATTTATTGCAAGAAAATTACAAACAACAAAAAAAAAATTTTCTTACAATAGGCCATCGCCCGTGGGCCTTCAGCCAAGTGTTTTCATAAGTACATACTATACAGTAATAATTTGTTGGTGTAAATAGAGTATAATGAGGTGAAGATGGTACATTGAATGGTTCGGGTGAATGAATGAAGATATATATAAGGTAATTGTTTATTTATTCCGATATTTCATTTCCCCAGATGTTATCATCCGATTGATCTCCACGGATGGATTGTAGATTTTCGAGGAGGGTGAGGGGCGGATATTTAAACCAAGAACTAGTGTTGGGGTTGCACTTGCGGCAAAGGTCGAGAATATGGTCTAGCTTATTTCTTACAAAATTGGATGTCAATTGTTTTAATCTATCGTGGATGGGTTCGATTTTGGTGCGTTCGTAAAGGAGGGAGTTTGATGGGTTGTGGAGGGGATTGTCGGGATGGCGAATTTTTGTCATTTTGCAAAGCGTTGTCCTTTCAGCAACACCGATGATCTGTTGTGTTCCAGGCCTGGCGAATACGAGGAGAGGGTGAGCATAATCCAGAATTGGTCGGAAAATGGCCTTATAAAATCTAATGACATGATTTGTATTTAGTCGTTTGTTTTTAGAAGTGAGGCCTCGAAACTTGAAACCTCTGGCAATGCTTTTTTTCTTCTTTTTGAGGGTTTAGATAAAACTGAAGGTATTGGGATTTGGAAGGGTTGAGTTTTAATCGCCACTTGTTGAACCATTTCTGAATCACGTCTGTGAGGTCTTAGAGATTTTTGGTTGCTGACTCCCAGGTTTTTCCATGCCCAATTAGCGCAGTGTCATCGGCGAATTGAACCAGGTAGGTCAGGGGGTTGGGGGATAAGAAGGGATTGGCGAGGATGTCGTAACAGAAGATGTTGTATAATAGTGGGGAGAGGGGGGAACCTTAAAGAACTCCTTGTTGGGGGTGGAATTCTTGAGAGTGTGAGTTTTTTTTTCTTATGGAGAGTTTTCTATTAAAAAGGAATTGTTGAATAATTTTGATGAGATATGGAGGGGTGTTCAAATCATTTAGCTTGAAGAGGAGACCTTTATGCCATACACTGTCAAAGGCATTCTGAAAGTCAAGAAACAATGTGTTTGATTTGAGATTATTGTGTTTGGCGGCCTGGATATTCGATATAAAGATTGTGGAGGGGTGGAGAGTGGATTTTTTTCCCTAAATCCAAACTGGAAAATTGGGATTTTGTCAGAGGTGGAGGAGTTTAGGCGTTCTTTTATTATTTTTTCGAAAATCTTGCCCAGGGAAGGAAGGAGAGTGATGGGTCTATAACTATCGACTTGGTGGATGTTTTTGTTGGCTTTTGGAATGACTATTATAGTTCCTTTTTGTCCATTCGGAGGAAAAGTGTGAGTTTATAATACAGAAGTTGAATATTTTGCGGATGTGAAGGTGGATTGGGCTTGAGAGGTTTTTAAGAAAGGCTCGTCGGATGTTGTCATGGCCTGGAGCAGTGTTTTTGCCGATTGACAACGCTTTCATGTATTCCCTCGGGGGAATTTCTACGGGAGGCTGTACTGGGGAATTAAGGAAGCCGATGTGCCAGGCATCGACTGAGTCGAGGGTGAGATCGTCACATGAGTTGGATACTGTGAATTTATATGCGTTATGGAAGTAGGAGGCGAATGCGTTGGTTTTGTCTTCATCAGAGGTCAGGGTTTGATTGTTGTAGGAGATTTCGGGGATGGACATTTCGGGTCTGTATCTCGTCAATTTTTCAATTGTGGACCAGTATTCTTTACCTTTTTTACGCTGTATTGATCTACATGCTTTTAACCATTGGTGGGATCTGAATTCCTGGGATAATTTCTGTATATTTTTGTTGAGAGTTGATTTCTGCTTTGATGAGTTGATTTAGTTGTTGGGGATTATTAGCTTTATTGGCCTGATATGATCTATACTTACTTCTCTTTAAGTTTATGAGATGGATGATGAACGGTGGAAGAGTGTAGTTGAAGAAATTATATTTGGTCGTTGGAGTGTATTTCGTCATTGTTTCTGCTAGCTGGGCGTTGAATATGGTGATGTTCTCCTCACTGATAGTCGGGTGGTCTTGGATGAATCACAGTAATTCGGCGTTGACTTTCTCCGTATCCGTTTTCTTGAAGTTGTAGAGGGGAGGATGGAGCTCGATGATGGGCAGGGTGAGATCTTTTGTGATGGATAGTGCTATAGCCAAATGATCGGAACCTAGGTCTGGAGCAAGTTGAAGATTCTGGATTCTATCGGCTATATTTCTGGTGCAGAAGATTAAATCGGGTGTTGTGTCGTCATTACGCGGCATGAGATATGTTGGGTCGGTGAGGTTTGTTCGAACTGTCCGCTGGATAGAAAATCGTTGATTTGTTTCTTCTTGCGTCGGTCAGGGTTGAAGTCTCCGATGATTAGTGCGTATTTGCATCTTGTCGCCATGATGAAAAGTGATTCCTCTAATTGGACTGTATGGTGAAAATAGATGACGAAGATCTGTATCGGTTTATCTCTGAAGGAGAGGCTGATGTGTAGAATCTCGTTCAGATTTTGGGTGATGGCGGGCGCGTTCTGTTTCTTAGGTTGGAGGGATGGATCAGCTTGTATTAGGACACCACCCCTTGTGTTATCGTTTATCTTGTCTCCGATTCTGGCAATTGAAAGCCAGTCTTTGTATTTGATGATAGTTTTTTTGCAGATTTTGGCTTCGACAAACAGGTTGCAGTTGATGTTGTTGGTCTCGACGAAATTGTTTATAAGAAATTTTTTGTTATTATAGCGGTTAATGTTGGAGTACAGGATGTTCATGCCTTCCATTTTCAATAATTACGCTCGTGCCTGTGGAGGGTTCTGTAGGTGATGGCTCCTCGGGGGCATCCAGGTTGAACATTAGAATGTATGCTCTGTTGCCTGTGAAGATAACCGCTGTGTCGATCCTGAACGAGTCAATGACACGCTGTTTCAGCTTGGAGATCAGCTCTTCTCTGTTGGTGGATGCGGGGTTGTTGAGTTTCGAGATGTAGGTGTCGATGATAAAGTCGTGGGCTGTGATGGGAGCGTGGATAGGGTTGTTTTTGGTGGTATTCTTGTCGAGTTCTTTTAATTTTTTGTTGATGAATTTGATCGGGGCATTTGGGACTCCGGGGATAGACTCCATGGTCCTTGGATTCGCAGGCGCGGCATTGGATTGAAAGATCGGTTGGGCATGAGGATGTCGAGTGTTCGCCTTGACATTTTTGACATGTCAACCTGTTGGGGCAGCTGAATGTGGTATGAGAGAATTGGGCACATTTTCCGCAGGGAGAAGGAGCTGGTGGAGGAGGAGAGCTTGGATAGACTAGGTAGTGCTTGTTGAACAGGAAAATACCTTCATTCATTAATTTATGAAAAGAGTCAGCACATCCTGTGATTACTCGAATGAGTGTTGTTGGTTTGTTGGTAGCACGTGCGATTATTCTCTTGCAGTATCTGTGTACGATATTCATGTCTGTAAGGTGTTGCTTTATCGTGTTACTATTTCATGTTCCACAGTGGCAATCACAACCGCAAAGGTAGCTCGTAGAGAAGGATTAGGCTGGGACGTGTTTACATGGGTCTCAGTGAACTCGATGATTTTTCCTTCTTTTTGGAGAGAGTTTAAGGTGTTGATAAGCTCAATTTTGCGTGTGTTAGATTTCAGAAGAAATCCCTGGGTCGTCTGAATTATGACATCGTTGTTGTTAGTGAATATTGATTTCCAAAGGCTTGAGAATTCGATACGACTGGTGATAAGTGATTTGATGTAGAATAAGTTGTGGTATGATTTGTGAATAATTTCTTGAAATCTTTTGGAGGAGTTGTAGGAGTTGTTCTTAGGGGAGGAGGTATTGGGAGAGGAAGGAGGATGAGGTGTTAAATTGTTGTTCCTTGGGTAGATGAAATGGTTGAAGGAGGACGAGGTCTCAGAGGGCATACTTTCGATGTCTCCATCGCTTTCTAGAGAAAATGTCTCGGATGAATCTTTGTGATTATTTCTTTGCTTTTTAGGAGGGGGCTGACGTGACTTCGTGATGTCGTCTTGACTTCCACCACTGTCCTGTCCTCGCCCCTTGTTTCGCGTTTTAGGCATGATAGCACACTTGTCACTACTTATTGAGGTAGTCGGTAGCGGGATATTAACGCGGTACAATATAAGTTGTTGTCGCGACGACGTCCCGAGTAAGACTCTAATTAGTCTATTTTTCACTTATGCTGAAAACAGTCTGTATTTTACTGAAGCAGTTGGAAGGGTACTTGTCTTTTTTTTTCCAAAAACGCATGTATTTGTTTGGGGGGGGGATTGCAATTTCCCGCCAAAATTTTCTTTTAATAAAAAGCATGCATTGAAAACTGTCATGGCGGAGAGCATGTAAAAAATGTCATGGCCGCGTACGTACAACGCATTGTCATGTGAATGTTCATGAGAATCCGCGAGGCGGACGCGACGGCGCTATTTGAAAAAAGTACGCGTGAATTATAAAGCGGACTGATAATCTGAATTAAGAAACAAACATCGTGTCTACAATAAATACATCGGTGCATATTTTCTACATATGGTTTCGTTTATAATCAGTGGAATTATACTTTTTTTTGATGATGAGAGTTGAGAAGTGACAAGGTAGTATCTAGAGGTAGAGAGTAAGAATTGACAGATCAAATTCCTAACTAACATAAATAATTTGTTTTCGATTTTTTTCATTCAATTATTATTCAATGAAATCAATACTAATCCACAAAACTGAAGAATATTTAATTTTCTTAATAGAATGAAAAAGACGGAATACTTTTATTCAAAAATTTTCACTTATCCAATTTATCAATTGCATTGACTAGGACAAACTCGAAAATAAAAGATGGATAATTAGCGGCATTAGAACAAAATTCCACAAATACTTGGTTTTTTCAACATTCCCTTCTTAGCAATAAATAATGGAATGGTTCAAACTTCCAAATATATAATTGTTTTGGCATCTAATGGATTTTTGGTTAAATTCTGGGATCAGAAAGATTAGTTAAAACTCAGGAAAAATTATTGTTGAAGTGAAAAATTGATTATGATTGAATCATTTACGTTTAAAAATGGTCATGGTCTCCGAAAATCGAGATTTTTGAATCATTTCATTAGTCTATTTCGAAAAGTCAACTTTCTATTTTTTTCCAATGTTTAAAAAAGGTTCCCTCGTAACTATGAGTAAATAGCAGCTGTACTGTTGAAAAACCAAACTGAAATTTCAAACAAAGTCAATTAGAATCAATAGCTAGAATTATGAAATTGTCTGACATATTTTACATCAAGTATAGGCGAATCTAAATGCACCACACTGAAAGTGAAGATCATTTTTTTTTTCACTTTGAAAAAATAATAATGATATCCAAATTGAAAAATTCTATTATGAATAAAAAGCTGGGACTCAATATTCCGTAATAGCACCGAATAACAATGATGATATTTATATCATATCATGTGAAAATTTACTTGAATTTCAAATTCACAAAAAAGGACGAAGTGACGACATTCTACGCACACAATTATATTAATGATATGAAAAGATTGATTGATTTAACGAGTGAATTTATTGAGAACAATCTGTGACAGTAAACAAATATTGAATGTAGCAGGAAAAAATGTATAGAAAATGCCACAACGTCACAGCCGCAATTGCGTTATAAATATGAACAGGGAGCCCTTCAACTTGATTGAGATAATAATGCAAAGCCGAAACTGGTAAAACAATAGAAATGTGAAAATTTCAGAGTAGGTCCTATTTCTGGGCGCTCATTAAAAGAAGATTTTTGGCCATTAATCACTGTGTTTTAAATTCTCTACAAAATCCATCTCTAAAAGGATGAATAGGAGATAAATTATAGGCATTTCAAGGACGTTCACAGGTTTCCTCCAAAATTAGAGAATTGTCGGTTTTTTTTTTGTAAATGTATAATAATTCGGGAGTTTTTCATAAAATTTAAAACAATTATGAGCGTTTCTCTGTAAATTTGAGAAAATCCATGAATTTTTTAAAAATTATAGAAAATTTTCGGTATTTCCTAGATATTGGAGAATTTTTTAATAAACCATGGGGGAACAATTGATAAGAAAAGGCGGACTTTACCAAATAAAACTGATGTGAAGAAGTTACGTGACCGCCACTACACACTGATTGATTGAAATAAAAAACAAGGGCATTATTCGAAAAATTTGAGAAATTGCTCGGATTTTCTCAACAATTTCACAAAAATTTCGAAGCTATTTTATATTGGTTATTATATATTATTTCGATGGAAAAATTCTTCTTCGAATAAAAAATTGATTAGGGTTGAATCATGTATTTAGAAAGATGGTTCATGGTCTACGAAAATCTCTGAAAATCATATCATCTAAAATATTGATATGAATTTCAGATTCACAAAAAAAATAAAGTGACAACATGCTAAGCAACTAATTACGTTGATGATATGAACTAAAGTGAAGTAAACTCATTTAAAAAATCTATAACAGTGTTGGCAGGCACTTTTACTCGAGTATCAACAAGCATTGAATTCCAACAATTGATTCTCTAAATAATGCTTGAGAAGAAGTTGAATTCTAATCATGATTAAAATCTCATTCAGTGAGCAGAAGAATTAGCATATACGCAAGTAATTCATACAAAAATTCAACAGCTAATAAATTGGGACATTATTTTCATCAGTCACATTGCTTTTTGCAATTTTTTTTTATTTAGAGCATATGAACCTCATGAGTAATTTCACTATATGAAAAAAAAAATTAAATAAATTGCAAAAAACATGCGAATTATTACATACAATTACCCAGAAAACAAGATGCCGACATTTTTCCGGAAAATTGTCGACATAGCATCCGAAATTTTACAGCTGAATTGTCGACCAAATTTCGAAAAGAAATTCCGAAACTTAACAGCGAAATTGTCGTCAAAATGACGAACGCTCATGACCATGTTCATCGTCAAATTTTTTCGTTAAATCTACCATCAATGTATCATCCAATTTATTGGCAAAATATCTGCAAAAATTGGACGATAACACGTCACCAAAATTATCGGCAAAATTTTTGCAAAAATAGGATTACAGCAAATCGGTAAATTATCGGCAAAATTTCCGCAAATATTAAACGACAACATGTCGTCAAAATTATCAGCAAAAATTCCGCAGAAATTGAACGACATGTCGTCAAAATTATCGGCAAAATTTCCGCAAAAATTGGACGACAACATGTAGTCAAAATTATCGGCAGAATTTCCGCACAAATAGGACAACAACATGTCGTCAAAATTATCGGCAAAATTTCCGCAAAAATAGGATGACAGTGAGCCATTAAAATTATCGGTAAAATATCTACAAAAATTTGACGACAACATGCCGTCAGAATTATTCGCAAAATTTTCTCTTGGTTGATGAAGGAGGCCTCTCATTTGCCCTTTCATTGGAAAAGTGATTTCTGAAGAAGGAACGAATATATTTCTGTAGCAAAATGGTAAAACGAGGTAAGTGCATTCTCCACATCTTCTTAAAACTCGTATTATCTCACTAAGGAATGATTTTAGAAGAAAATATCAAATAACATTCTTTGTTGGAAAAATAATCAGCTACAAAAATGGTTTTGTGACTTTCTCTCCTAAAATCAGTCCTTACTGATATGAGATAATCCGAGTTTTACGAAAATAGGAAAAATACACTTACCTCATTTTACCACTTCGCTACAGATTTTATCTTGATTAAATTTTTGACTTGAAAAGTTATTAATTGTGCCCGGAGAGAATTTCTGTAGTAAAAATTACTTGTCCATAGGCGCGATACCTATTTTTATGGCACAAATTTCTATATAAGCATAGCGGAAATAATTATTCAGATATAGAAGATTTTGCTAGATGCGATATTGTAACGAGTACTAGTTTTTAAAGACCATAAAGATATATAAATTCAAAGTAACTATTATTATGAAAGTTCGAAGCTGAAATGGAATATAAAATATCTGAAGTTCACCTTATATCTTGTGCATTTATTTGTTAATTTCTTTAAAACTCATTTGTGTAGCAAATCAAGTAACTAATTCAAGGAACTAAGTCAGAATGTAACAAGTGAGAAACAGTGTAGCAGGCCAACCAGCTCAAAGAAAAACAGCGGCGACGGACCGACGTTGGTACTTTTTCTGCACAAATTAATTATTTTCTATTTATTATAAGAATTACACATAAAAATAATTCGGTACATGTACGATATTGTAAAAAAATTGAGAAATGATAAAATAGTATATTTCGATACGATTGCGGGATAAGAGTTTTGGGAGGTTTACGACACGAGCCGAAGGCGAGTGATATAATCCCACGAGTCTAAAAACATTTTTCCCGCGAGTATCGAACCCTATTTTTATCACAATGTGCGAGAAGTGAGGATTTGCGCACGCGGGGCGTGCATAAAATATCGCTATACACACAGTGTGCTAAAAAAATATTATTTGACTACAGGAGAGTCTAAATATGATTGAATTAATTAATTGATGAGAATCGAATGTCAATTCCAGGCATTGCATCACTGCGCGAGAACAATAGATTCCCCTCCGCCTCACCTCCTATATTACGTCACCTCCTGAACATCGTTAAAGGCCATAAATCAGTTATATTATTTCAAAATTTTTACATCATTTTTTTACAGCGTTGTTGAGTAGAAAAACATTTTTCCTCTTTCAAATCAAACAAAATGGCGATGGTGCCGGATATTCTTTCAAGCGTCTTTTGCGTGATATCGAAAAATGCTACAGTTCACTCCGTTTCTGTTTTATGTGAAAAAAAGTAACATTTCTGTGGGTTACTGACACGTGTAGGCGATAGAATTGTCCCATACTGCTCTTCGACATCTTGAATGCGAGCCTCAATTCGTTGACGAGATGGAGACAACCAAACCGTCTCTGAGAATTTATTTTCTTTAGCCAACATAAACCATGCTATGAATTCTGGTGCATCATGACTGTGATTATAAAGGTATCATCTACTGGTTGTACGGGGGGGAACTCAGAGTTGCTAGGTTCAGGCCAGTAAGGCATACGGTAACATTTAGCAGTGATTTCGTCCAATTTGATGCATCTCAAGAATGGATTCAAATGAGAACATTTGAAACTTCCCACCTCAGTGGAGTCAATTCCAGTATTGAACCAGGAGTGAACAGTATCAAATTTGTTAACGATTAGATGATAATTCTTCTCACTACCGTTGTCACTAGTGAAAATATTACGCACTATACAAATTGAGGAGTCATCTACAATGCAACAATCATCATGAGTGTTGACACCTAGTGTGAAGTTCGCAGTTCGAAGTAATTTGTACTGAATAATATTCTGATGTTCTGCCAACATTGGTAGAGGGGCCATTCTGATGTTTCTGAGAGACTTTAATGGAAGAATTGTTAGAAGTCTTCCGAAATTGGTGATAATCCGCATTTGAGCTCTCAACAACCCTGCGATAAATTTGTTGTAGTGGTGCATGAGGTTTCCTGCACCATTTCCGAAAGATCCTCATATTATTCTCATATGGAAAAGCAGAAAAAGAGTCTAAACAACCAAAATTATCAACGTCATCTACAAGATGTGGCTGGTTTCGTATGTTGTATGACATGAAGCTGCACCCGTAAATCTCAGTGGAGCCCCTTGTCCATTCTTCCAACGCAATTCTCGTGTACATCCTATAATACGATGAAGGTTTTGGTGCTACTAAACATCTCAAGGCGGTGTGGTGCAATAGGTAATGATCATAAACATTTTTCTTGTATATTCCATGATAAATGACGGGACCTGTGTATAGAATTAGTTGTCTAAATTCTGTAGCCTTCATACGCTCATAATTTATTATGTTTCCTGGAGGTCATGAGAATTCTCGTGGACAGAAGCTTCGGATTACAAGAAGCCGTGCATTGATAGTGTGTATGTCTGCAGCGGATAGTTTAACATCCTTTGACAGGTCCGGTGCACCTTTCATCGTTGCCCAAGTTTACCTCTTCACCGCGCCTAATAATGCAAGATGCATGTAATCGAATGTTACCTGTTTCACCAGATCGATGGGTAATCTTTCTATCGCACTGGGCCCATGGTGGTGTCCTTCGTCAACTCGATTTCTGTAGTCGTCATCAGTTCGTGGTAATCCTGCTTCGTCGGATTTGGAAGAACTGTTGTGGCCAGTGTGATATAAATGATTCAAAATCATCGCTCTAGCTGAAGCATCGGCTATAAAACATCGCAACTTCAGCGGGATCCTCTGATTCTCAAAAACAATTCTTTCCTTGGCGAATATTTCGTTGATTTCATTAACGAAGTCTTCCATGAATAAATGTGTATCCACTGGCTTTTTTTTTGCCTTTGTAGATACCCACAATTATTGGAGTACTGTGAGGGATGTTGACAATTCTTATCTGGATCGGCCAAAGTATTATAAAGCCATGAGTATCTAAATTTGCACCATCCGTACTGATATCAATTGTTAATGATTCAGGTATGGGTGAAATGCTGAATTCGTTGAGAAAATGAACGATTCTTTTCTCCACTCCCAAATGCATATACTCGCCACGTTCCACTGTTTTCAATGGAATTTTATTCTGTGGAGTATTGACTAGCGTCCGATGATCTGCGGGTAAGGATGAGAAACACGGGTGTTGTCGGAGAAGCTTTAGAATGGCTGTGCCTTTCGATTGTTCTAACCGAATTGTTATGAAAAGCTCGCGAAGTTGATCTCGAAAACTTGGTTCATCTTCCTCAGAATGATCATCACATTCACTCCAATCGTCCAAACTACTCTTGTCATCGGATAAATCAAGATGATGATCCACAGAAACACCCGACCATGAAGAACATCGACCGAATGTTGATGGTGAATCCTCATCTACATCCATTGGATACCGATCCATACTGAAGTATCTACAATAAGAGAAAATAGTGTATACGGCATTGTGATCGATGCAAATGATGTCATAAATTAGAATAAAGAGAAAAAAAAATGTCACAAAGTTTTTACCATCCGTTACTCAACTCGTAACATCTTGTCCCCAAGCCCTTTATGAGCTCTAGAATAAAGAGGATAAAGTAGAATTGCACGATGGACTTGAAGGGAATAAGAGGGGCGACTTTGCATGGATCGAAGAAACTTCATTTAATACCGACAACACAGTATCGGAGTCTAGAAAACAACGACCAGCGAACTAATAGGGTATTCCATTAGAGCTTATACTTACTGTGTAGCAAAACCATGATCTATTGGCGAAATCGCAGATTTTTTTTCTTGAAAATTCATTTATCTGTCATTCTTTGGTATACTTTCGAGGTGTAGGACCGAAAGTCCCAAGTTATGCAGACTACAGATTTTTATGCAGAATCGCAGTCCGGTGTTGAGAGAAAAATATAACGATCAATTTTAGGGCTCCAGAATCAACATTTTTTCTCCAATCGTTGTACATAATATTTGAAAAACTCCTCATCCTCCAGGCCGTTTTACGGTTATCAGCAAATTTATTATCCAATGACTGACGGCATGAATTTACTCATGAAAATCATTTTTTGATGTGTAAACATCGTACGGCTCGCTACGGGAGAATATATATAGGGAGTAAAATTGAGAAAACTGTAACCATCGCGTTAGTATGTCTGTAGATGAGCGTAACCAACCTTACAATGCGTCCGTATGGGCTCCACAGTTAGCTTTAGATTAAAATATTTCGAGAACTATTGAGAAGTTATCGAGACATGCTGTGTAGAAAAGTTGGATAATTTTATGGGTAATAGAATGGTTTTTGCCTCATGTTTCTATCATTAATAGTTTTCGAGATATTGAAATTTGTCTGTTGAAGCGGATAGCGCCACAATGTAATATGAAGAAATCGTACCTATCGCGTTAGTATGTCTGTCAGTGTAAACAATGGCGTGTGTCCGTGTGAGCTCCACAGTATTTTGCTTAAGGTGAGTGTATAGCGTCCATCTTTTTAGTGTAGGAATAATAATGGAATTATATTTTACGTAACCTCCTGGTGAGTTAGGTTTTTGGCAAGTGTGAGGTTTACAGCTCGAGCCGAAGGCGAAGGTTGTAATCACACTCGCCATAAACCTCACCGTAATCCCACAAGCCAAAAATCACTTTCTGCACGAGTTGCAAACAATATTTTCTATCACAATGTGCGAAAAGGGACAGATGTTTTTGGAGCCAAAACATTAATTTAATTAAAAAAGTTTTAATTTTTAACGATTACCCTGCAGTGTTCATTTCAGGATTAATTGACAGTAGAATTGAAATTATATGTAATAACAAAAAGTTTGACGTTAATAACCTGCATGCTATAAATTTTAAGAAGACAATCGTTGTCCCTTTTGCAAAAGAACATAGAAAAGTAATAGATTTGATGTTAACTTAATTTCGTCTGGGAGTAGAAAATTGAGTTCTGCATTTGGCTCTACTAAGGACGAGATGCTAAATAATTTAAGGTCTGATATTGTTGACAAAATACCCTGCAATAATTGTAGTAAATTATACATGTGCCAAACTAAAAGGTTTTTCCAGGAAAGACTAAAAGAACATCAAAGAAGTTAGAGGAATCCTAATTTGTATCGTTCTGGACTATCTGATCATGTTAAAAATGAAAAACATACTTTTAATTTTAAAAATTGGATTGGGTTGTTGTTCGCTCGCTTCGCTCGCTCACATTGCGGGTGAGTTGCATTTCGACTGGGATGTTGGTCGCTCGCTTCCATTACGGGTGGGTTGGAGTGGGTGTGACCCAGTACTGGTCGAACCAATAACTTCCCGATCACCTATTCGTTGACTTGTCTCGCCCTTGGCTTTTTTCCTTATTTTTTATCAATATATTGTCGCATTCAGCAGACAATTTTCAATTATTATTTATGAATATGTTGGCGCCGTTGACAGTCAATTATCTTCATCAATTAATTCGGCAAAATAGGTTTCTCTCATAAAATTTCACTTTTGATATTACAAATTCAAATAGAGATATTTGTAGATAAAACTTATCCCACTGCGTGTAAGCATCGATGCGCTCCCGTTATGCATCCACCCACGACATTTATTAACTGACATTTTTGTAGGAAACGTTTTTTGTATGAAATAGTGGTTTAAATCAATAAATTATTACAAACAAATAGACATCAATCCCAAGCTCAAATCTACTTAACACGGTAATGCTTTTGGTGGTATTATGAACTGATACGCGGGAACCGCTGAGACGATTTCGTGGACATTTCACTTACTTCTATAGTATATGGAGGTGCATCGACTTCATCAAAAAAATTACAAATTGCAATGTTTGATGGCGAGAAATCGTTGATTTCATGTGAAAAAGTTATTTTTTGACGTTTTTCGACTAGTTTTAGCCAAATATCTACGAAACCGCTGAGGCCATCAAGGTCACACTCCTTTCCGCCCTAAGTTACGTCAAGACCCTTCTTTAAAAAAAAAAACTTAAATCGCACCATCCGTTCCAGAGAAACCGTAAAACAAAATTTCCTTCACATACGAACACACACACACACATACATACACACACATACACACAGACGAACATGTCTCTAAAAACGCGTGAAAATGATACTGGCAGTCATGAAACGTGGAGATATCATGAAATTCCCACATTTCATTTTCGGGGTCATTACAATAACTTCCCCAGATCGGGAAGTTAAAAAATCTTCCATTTTAGGTTCTGTAAAAGGGAAGGATAAGTTAGATATTTTGGAAATGTTTCATATTAAAAAACATAATGATAGGATGGTCAATTTTGTAAATGACAGTAAGAAATCAGGCAACGTTTATGACACACTCATTAAATTTGAAGACAGGAATAATTAATTAGTGGTGGTGGAATGTCGGTTTAAATTAAAAACAGGCATATTAGATTTCAATTAGATACTTTAACCTCCCACAATTTTATTGGTAAATACGTAATGTCAATGAAAATTAGCCTTTATATGTAACTGACCATCGCAATTGTATTAGTGGTTTGACAGGGTATTTAATTGTGTTCAACTGACATTTTTAATCAAGGTGACTTCTAAAATATTTTAAGATCATGATAAATATATAACTAATTTTTTGTGCAATATGATTGAATGGAGTAGAGGTTTTAGAAAATGGACAATAGTGAGTAAATGAGCAATGAATTAAAGAATCAAAAATAGACACAGTAGGGTAAAAAATAACATGGAATTGTTACAGTTTAGGGTTATTCCCGCTTGAATTAATTACAGGTGATTCCTGATCAGATAAATTATGAACATATTTAGAGAGAACTAGGTAAGAAATTTCAACTGGGTAATTCCTTGCGTTATCATGTAAAAAAGCACAGAGATGATCATGAAGTTTATAATTGAAATGTTCTTAGTTTAGTAATTGGGATTGTATATGTTTATAGGCTTAAATAAATAGACTGGCCTGATGAGGAGTGGCGTTTTGCACTCGAAACGTTGGCAGAAAAAGTTGAAAAAATGATTTTCATGAGTAAATTCTTGTCGTCAGTCATTGGATAATAAATTTACAGATAACCGTAAAATGGCCTGGAGGAGGAGTTTTTCAAAAATTTAAAGGTCATTCATTTATATTTCCTGTATTTATTTTCGCGTCTGGATTTTATAAAAACAGTTAGGCACTTCTGAACTCGGCAAGGGTCACTTTTTTATAGATTCTGATTCATCAAATTTTCCTCTATAACATATAAAAAATTCAGATGAATTTATAGTGCCGATTCCATTTTATAACGTTTTGAAGTTTTTCAATTCGCCTCCGACCAGTACTCGCAATCTGTGACATCGGAGATGTGACCTGTGACATCGGAGTTGTGATTAGTGACATCGGAATTGTGACATCCACGTTGTAACTTGTGAAATCTCAGTTGTAGCTTGTGACATCTTAGTTGTGACGTGTGACATGCAATTGAGACTTGTGACATCTCAGTTGTGATGTGTACCACTAATTGAGACTTGTGACATCTTCGTTGTGACTTGTAAGATTTTAGGTATGATTTGTAACATCTGAGGTGTGATTTGTGACATCGAAGTAATTGTCCCTTGTGACACCGAAGAGGTCACTTGCGATATCACGGTTGCGACTTGTGACATTGGAATTGTGACTCGTGATGTCACAAAATACAACTTGGATGTCACAAGTCACAAGTCGCAACTAAGATGTCACACGTCACAACTTGAATGTCACTAGTCGCAACTTGGATGTCACAAGTCACAACTTATGTGCACAAGTCACAATCCGATGTCACAGATTACAATTAAGATGTCACAAGTCACAATTCCGATGTCTTAAGTCACAACTCCGATGTCACAAGTCACAACTTGGATGTCACCAGTGACAACTTCGATGTCACAAGTCATAATTTGAATGCACGGAGAGAATTAACCTAGTAACGGTTACTATAAAAACATAGTAACAGGGACCCGAGAGGGTAAGATGTCAAAAGTTACAACTTGAATGTCACAAGTCACTATTGAATGTCGCAACTCCGATGTCATAAATCACAATTCAGATTAGTGTTGCCGCGATAGACGAGAGAAACCAGACGATACGAGAGAAGTATGAGACGATACGAGACGAGAGACCAATTTCATAGTTATCGCCAAATCAAGACGAGACGAGAGAAATATCATGAGAGGCGAGAATTCTCGACGATAATTCAAACAAAAAAAATTATTTTCTCCTCCTCGAATGGAAGCATTGTAATCATTTAAATTAAAGTTTTTGATGATTGGTGTTATATTGACTGTGTGATAAAAAAAGTCAGGAATAATACATTTCGTAACAAGTACAGAAAAGTAATTTTGGGCATGTGGGAGGTTTATAGCACGAGCCGAAGGCGAGTGGTATTATCCCACATAGTCCGGGCGTCAGAGGCTCAAAATCAGTCGACCGTGGAAATAATATGTATTGAAAGTTTTTTTGTTTCTATCGCTTCTTCAGGATGTCAACTCGGAAATACTAAAAACCTAAACTCCTAGTCGCCCCGAAACCTATTGTTTAAATAAACAAAAGGGGTCATTTTAACGTTTTTCGTAAATATCTCCCAAAATATCGCTTTTTTGTGAAACAATACGGAATACAAAAAGATTCTCCACGAAATTTTCTACGAAAAAGGTATTAACAATTTTTTTGATTGGAGTGATAGATCCAATGCTACAAGCGCGCGAATATTCAAGTTCGATCGCCCTTCAGCCAGCTACTCTCACGTTGCGCCCGCACTGAGCCTCACTGAGCCTTGCTCCGTCGTTATGGTATTTTTCCATACAAAACAAGCACGGTAGAATTCCCATTTGACAGAAACCATGGGTTGATAATTCTTTTTCCTAATTTTTTCTTTCGATCATTCAATTTTTACCAATTCCATTGGTAGTTGGCTTCCGAATGGATCCGTCAGAATTCTGATAGAAAAAATATGAGAGTTAGAAGTGTTTATCCGTCTATTGAGAACAATCGAATTGTTACCGACAAACAATGAATATTTCCGAGATTATTTGAGATATAAAATTCGATTTTTTGAATGATTTCACTATATGACTTTATATCTTGTCCCTGCAACAAGTACTGGCATTCGCCAGAGTGTTAAGAAAGATATATTTAACCTGTTGGTAAAGTTAATTCTCATAAAAAAATGATTTTTCCAACTACCACTCAACCGATTGCGCCAATTCGACGTATGATCCTTTAATCGTAAAGATAATTTAATTAGTGAGGATACTTAAAGGAGAGGAATAATATATATATGGAATATATATGGGTCATTCCGCTGTTAGAGTCCCGAGTGGTTGGGTCCGGGTTATTTGGGAATAAATACTCGCGAAACGAATACTGAATATTATTCTTTTATTATTTTTATCTAAACTCTTGGAAATACAAATTCACTGTTCTTTCCGATACTGAAGGTATCGGATGAACCGCGATATGAATCGGTCGAGTTACTGGCCCCGAGACAATGGTCTCTCGAGTATTTATTACATCGAGAGGCCATGACGTTTTGGCCATTGCCTCATATCTGCATGGTGTTATGATAACAACATGCGAATGAGTCCAGTGGAAATGCTGATGCACGTTCCACTGGCATACTTGTAATTACGAATATACGTGCATTGAAAGACACGTATATTCTTTTATTGAATATTTCCTAATTTCGATTCCGAAATATGTGCTACATATTTTGCCCATATTTCGGAATAATTAAGTAATTATGCTCCACTTTGTGGGGCATAACACCGCCAAATATCGGACAAAGATCCGGCCTCAAAATTTTCGACCCTGTTTTTTTTTATCATTCAATTTAGTACATCAAATTAAAGAGAAAAACCAAACTTCAACGTTCTTGATCGAAATTTAAAAGAGGAAACGTTTAATTCAAGTTTTATCTTGAAATTCACATCCCATTTTATTCCCGCTATACCAAATTTTTTTAAAAATATCAAAAATACCATGTTTCATCGGAAATTTTCTGAATTTTCCGAAAAAAATATCATTTTTTGGATTTCACCAAGTTTTCGAGACGAAAAAGTCGAAAAAAGATTTAAAATGCTCTTTTCAACGCTTACCCCACTTTTTTTTCAAAATTTTTTTTTTCCTGAAAGTTGAGAAAATTTGCTAGGGAATACCAAATTTTCAATTTGCGCTCTTGAAAACTCCGTCGACAGCAATAAAAAACGTCGAATTTCTCAATTTTTCAAATCTCAAGTGACTAAAAATTTACGATAATATAAATATTAGCTTTCTCAAATTATTCTTTCATTCATGATTCGTTATAGAAAATAATAAATTTTCGCAAAATAAAAACGAGAATACGAGACGAGACGAGAGAAGGAGTCGGGCTTTCAATGCGAGACAAGACGAGAGAGTCGGCATTCTCGTCTCGTTTCGTATCGCGGCAACACTAATTCAGATGTTGCACGTCACAATTTGGATGTCATAAGCCACAAGATGTCACACGTCACAATTTGAATGCACGGAGAGAATTAGCCTAGTAACGATTACTATAAAAACATAGTAACAGGGACCCGAGAGGGTATACATATGGTTAAATAAATAAAATAAATAATAACAGGTGTAGCCAAAATATGGGGATTTTGGCTAGAAACACCAAAAGACCCAGGACCAACAACCTCCCAGTAATTATTTTGTATCGTGAGTAGAGAGAGAGAGAGCAGGGTCTCACTTCGGTGGAGGATTTTCGGTTTCCCACTTCGGTGGAGGATTTTGGTTTTCCCACTTCGGTGGAGGAATTTCGGAATTTTGGTTTCCCATTTTTATGGAGAGTTAGATTTGTAATTTTTAGGGTAAAGTTAGAGTTGAGAATTATTTTTAGAAGTTTTGTTAAAGAAAAGGGGCTAATAATTACGCGTTTTTGAGGGCCCAAAGGGTTATCGCGAAGAAGAGCCAAAAATATAGTCATCCGATAATTCTTTTGGAATCTCCCCTAATTGCTAATCTCGCGGAATTTTGTAAAGGATCGGTTGGAATGCCGGCGCTCAAGATTTAGTGGATTTTTGGGTTTATTTAGTCGGTTAGTTTATGATTGTGGGTGGAAGATCGTGAGAGGCAGGTGCAACCCTTGTCTCTGCGAATTGCCAGGTTGCAGTTGAGGTTAGGGAGAATATTTTAATTATTATTTTGGAATTAGGGTTGACTAATAAACCAGAAATCCCTGAGAACGGATCCGCGAGAGGTGTCAAAAACCTAGGGGTAATTAACGAACGACTAACAGTTCGCATTAAAAATAGTTTCGGTAGTTAGGGAAAGAAAAATTAATATTTGAATTGAAAAATTTCGGGAATGAAGAATAAGTAGGATTGGCGGCAGTTACGCCCTTGTATTTCCCCGAGTATTTGGTGGTCCCTCAAGGCTGACGCCTTGAAGGAGCGATATCTCCACCAATCAAAATCTCGCATTTGATTGGTGCGAATTCGGCACTCGCTGAAGTGCCGGTGACACTGACCTCGTCAGTCAGTTCGGTCGTGACCGAGTTATAGAGCGATCGCGGACAGTTTAGTGTGTGTGCACCATTGGATTACAGTGCCTCTAAAAGAATTATAGCCGTAATCATGGTGAAGAAGGGAACGAGGAAGTCCCGAAAACCCACGAAGGTGAGTTTTCTGTGGTTTTTTTTTGTTAATTTTATATTAACATTTCGAGCCCATTGCTGGCTTCGTTTTTTTCCCCTCGCAAGAGTGGCGTAATTCTTCCCTCTAGTGGTTTTTCCACTACTACAAGGTGTTTTATGGATTTAATATTAAATTGGAGGTGTCGATCGCGCATAACCCTAGTGGAAAAACCTAAGGCAGAGGCGTAACACGCCTGATCAGAATTTCGGATCGGACTTGATCAGTTTCTGATCAAGACCTGAACAGAATTTCCACTCGGGAATTAGCGGGTTTCATAGTTTTTTTTGGTCCATTTTGGGGTAATTGTGTCGAATATTCCGCTTTGTCCCGATATTCGCGTCTCTCTCGCTCTCGCAGCGAGATGGAATCCGTCTCACGACGAGAAATCCCGGCGTACCTCAGGAATACCCGGTGGCAGGCGTCTTCTGAGCCGTTTAAAATTCCTCCCGGCTTTCCAAGCTGGTGGAGAGGCTTCCAATGAACCGAAAATTATGATTTCCGGTTCATTGCGTTCCAGAAAGGTTTCCGAGGATTTTTTGGATCCAATTTTTGAATTTCACTCTACCGATTTTTTGGTAGAGTGAGTTAAACTTAAACGAATTTTCCCATTCTGCTATCCACGTAGGATGAAATGGAATGTGGCGTGTTTTCTTCTCTCTCTCGCGCTCTCGTGTTGGAGATTATATTTTTCCCCCCGATTCTCGGAATTCCCGAGTATTTAGGGATTAGCGCATTTCGCGCTCTACTCCCAGTATTACGTGATACTGGAGGAATTCGGCCTGTAGAATAATAAGTTGAATTAAATATTACACTTCCGATTGAAATTAATTCATTCGGATTAATTTTAATTATTTCGATTATTTTGATTATTTTTACTATTTTGAAACTTTCTATGATTTTGTCATTATTTTTGAATTATACTAGAGTCTGTAAAATTATGAGACCACCCGATAAAAGTTATTTATGAATAATTAAATTATTGAAAAATTATGTAAAAATTAACTGATACATATTTCTGTGAAGTCAATAGCGGAACACGTAAGGACAATGTTGACTTTTCGTTATTTATTTAATTTTAGTTGTTTTTAGTCTGACCACCCCTTTACCCGTGACCACCTGTAATCCACGCCTCTCTCCATAACCTGCATCCTGAGCGAACCTGGGACCGTTACCTTTCCCCACGGGTCTGGCTTCTCGAGTCTTATTTTAAATTTTTGGGTTGAGGTCGAGTCGTAAGGAGTTTTAAATTGCGAATACGTTTAATTTTCTTGGGTCATCCAGTTTGGTAATTCCGGGAGAAAAATTACCTGGCGCCCATCAGTTACTTTTATTTCGAGTTTGTGAGACCTAGGGGAAGTAGGGCGAAGGTGACGGACATTTTTACCCCACCAGAAAATGTCACGTTACACAGGGTTTTCAACCCAACCTGTATAGTAATTTTTACTACATCGCATAGTAAAAACTACTTTGTGCTTTAGTAGATGTTTCTATACGAACATAGTAAATATTGCAATATTCCATAGCAGCGGTAGCTATTTTTATAGTAATTTCTACTATAAAAATATAGCGAAAATTATTATTCAGACATAGGAGATTTTACTAGGCGTGACATGGTAACGGTTACTATGTGCATAGTAAAAAGGGTAGGCGGAAAAATGAGACCACGGAAAAAAGAGACTAAGGGAAATTTTCAATCTGGGTGGGTTTTGACATGTTTTGGATATGGTAAGTGGAAAAAACAGACGAGCGAGAAATAATACCACACATTCAAAACATGTTAAAACCCACCCAAATTGAACATTTCCCTTGGTATTTTTTTTCCGTGGTCTCTTTTTTCCGGGATTCAGTAAAAAGTGGCATGAACACAAAAAATGCTCCCACAGTACATTGCGGTGGTTTCTAATCGTCTGTGGATCAGTTCGAAAGATCACACCGATTGAATACATCGACCCCTTATGTTCAGTACTAAAGCGACAGTCCAATGAAGTAGTAATGGAGGTCACATTGAAAAAATTAGACACCAAATCCAGTTTGGAAATATGATTTTTTTCCTTTCTTTCGTTTTTATTCCATACCTCGAATTCTACTCATCCGATTTTGATTTATGAGGGCTCAAAATTTTTCATTTTTTACCACCTGTAAGAATATTTTTAGTAATTTTTCTTTTAATCCAGAGATGCTGAAAATTCCAAATTTTCGAAAAACTAAGTTGAAAAACTGGAATTTTCCTAATTATGTCAGGATTGATTTTGACCATGTTTTTTCTGTAATTCGTATAACCAAAACATAAATTTTGAGCGGTCATACGACAAGATAGGCCTCGTCCCGGATCTATTTTATTTGTAAATTTTTTCCTTTTCGAAATTTGTACATTTGATAAAAATCCCCTTAAATGCCATTAGTTGACTTTTATTATGCCATTTTTAAGGTAAAATAGAATGTATACCTTCATATTGTTGCGTATTTGTCCTTTTCCTCCCTCTCACCCAACTTCATGTACGATCGTCTCTTTCCTTTCCGTTAGTCTTTTATCTAAATCTCTAGTCCGCGGACGCATCATCCTTTTTGTATATCTTTTTCGCCCTTAATTCTTTTAATAAACATTTATTTATTAAATCATGAAGTCTCGTTTCGTAACAATATTATATATTTTTTAGAAACATAATAAAAGCCATTTATTGTGGTGTTTTTATCAAATTTGCAAATTCCAGAAGAGAAAAAATTAAAAATAAAATAGATACGGGACGATGCTTATCTTGTATGACGGCTCAAAATTCGTGTTTTAGTTATACAAATTAGGGAGAAATAATTATCCAAATCAATCGCGGCATAATTTGGAAAATTCCATTTTTTTCAACTTTTTTTTATTAATTTGGAATTTTTGGCATCTCTGGATCAAAAAAAAAGTTTCCTAGAAATATTGTTACAGGTGTTGAAAAATGACAAATTTTAAGCCATAATAAATCAAAATCGAATGAATTGAACTCGAGTTATGGAATAAAAACTATGAAATAAAAAATTTGAAATTTGAAATTTAAAAATTGAAATTCGAAATTTGAAATTCGTGAAGTCGAAATTTGAAAATTGAAATTCGGGAAGTTGAAATTTTTCACCAATCATTCAAATTTCTTCAAATTCTTGCTTCCTGCATTTCAAATGTCAAATTTCAACTTCCCGAATTTCAAGTTTCAAATTGCAACTTCGCGAATTTCGAATTTCAAATTTGAAATTTCGAATTTCAACTACTGAATTTCGAATTGCAACTTACCGAATTTCAAATTTCAACTTCACGAATTTCAACTCGCTTCGAGAAGTTATACATGTGTCCCGTTAAGGGACACGTGAAGCAAATTTCGAATTTCAAATTTCGAATTTCAAATTTCAAATTTCAAATTTCGAATTTCAACTTGCCGAATTTTCAATTTCAAATTTCGAATTTCAAATTTCAAATTTCGAATTTCAAATTTCCAATTTCCAAATTCGAATTTCAAATTTCTAATTTATTTACCGAATTTCAAATATCAAATTTTTGAATATTTTGGCTATTTTGAGAAGACATGAAATCCTTGGCAACGAGCCACAGTATAAAACGGCAGATATTCATTTTTACCCTCTTTTCAAAAAAACTCAAAAAGGGGTGGGGGTTTTGCTCACTGATAGAAGGATTCGGTTGATATTCCACAGGCTCGGTAACTATTACCTAATGGCGCAGTTAAATAAAAACAACTGAATAATTTGGTGACAGTCAATGAACGGTTCAGTTGAGAGATTAAGGTTGAACCAACTGACAGCGCCGACTTGGCGCAACTAACGCCCTGTTCATTCAACTGCGATTCGGTAACTATTACCGAATCGTACGGTTGATTCAACCGAATGGTGTAGATTTACATAGTAACAGGCAACAGTCACTTGATACAGCCACGTGTAAGTAACTTCAAGTTCAAGCGACTGATATGAAGAAAAACGTTCAACCGAATACGTTGAGTAGATACAAATGAACACTTCTATCAGTGCTCCCAACCTAATCCGATCTTCACCAGGTAAAGGCCTATCGATCGCGACCACATTCACTTCGATCACACTACGCGTATGCCCGGGAGCAACGGGCCACAGTATAAAACGGCAAATATTCGTTTTTACCCTTTAAAAAAAAAACTCGAAAAGGAGTGGGGCGATTTTTCTCCCAACCTAATCAGATCTTCACCAAGTGAAGGCCTATCGATCGCGTCCACATTCACTTCGATCGTACTACGCGTTTGCCCGGGCGTAACGGGCCACAGTATAAAACGGCAAATATTCATTTCTACCCTTCTTTTAAAAAAAAACTCAAAAAGCGGTGGGGGAATTTTTCTCCCAAGCTAATCCGATCTTCATCAAGTGAAGGCCTACCGATTGCGACCACATTCACTTCGATTGCACTAAGCGTTCGCCCAGGAGCGTGGACAAAAAAAGTGGCTACACACACACACACACACACACACGCGCTGACGACGAAGGAAGAGGTGCTTGAAGCCCTGAGACTCACAGCCGGGGTAGATTGTCAAATTTCCCCGGATGCCATCAGGTCTTTGCGCAAGGCCTACGGAGGTACCCAGACTGCTTCAGTGACACTGGCCGCAGCCGTCGTGAAGAAAGTCCTAGGCGATCGAGGCAAGATCCGTATAGGATGGGTGAACTGCCGGATCAGACGGGTGGAGAGAGTGATCAAGTGCTTCAAGTGCTGGCACTATGGGCATCTCGCCATCAAATGTAGGAGTCAAGTGGACAGAGCAAAGCTCTGTACAAAATTTGGGGAAGATGGACACAAAGCTGCTGGCTGTGAAAAAGCAGCCCTTTGTGCCTTATGCACTGAGAGAGATCCATCGAAGGACTGTGCCCATATTGCTGGTAGCAGCAGATGCCCTGTCTTCAGGGAGGCACATCAGAAGGTGAATAAGAAACAGTAATGCGGATACTACAGCTAAACCTCAACCACTGCGAGGCCGCACACGATCTGCTCATGCAGACGGTGCGGGAGCTGAAGTTCGATCTGGTGATCGTCTCGGAGCCATACAGACATTTGAGCAATCAGCCCTGGGAGACGGATAAGAGTCGCAAGGCCGTAATCTGGTCTTGTGGGAAGTTTCCGTTTCAAAGCATTGCGACTACTGATGAAGCTGGCTTTGTGGTAGCTAAGCTGGATGGAATTTATTTCTACAGCTGTTATGCTCCACCAAGCCTCACCCTTGACGAATTCACGGACTTCCTGCATAGACTAACTGAGGACGCGAAGCAGCACTTCCCTATTGCAATCGCGGGGGACTTCAACGCCTGGGCAGTCGACTGGGGTAGCAACGAGACAAAAGCAAGGGGGCAAGCACTACTGGAGGCCATGTCTTCGCTGGACATTGTCCTGTTGAACAACGGTGATGGACCCACGTTCGAAAGAGGAGACAGGAGCTCAATAGTAGACCTCACCTTCGTCAGTAGTAATCTCGCAAGGGAAAACTACTCCTGGAAGGTGATGGATATCTACACCGCTAGTGATCATCGAGCAATCTTTTGGGAGGTGTCCGCTGGTCGAAAAAACAGACCAATGCCTAGGAAGACAAACGAAATCGGCTGGAAGGTGAGCACCTTCGATCCTAGCACATTCTCAGTGGCACTGGATGATTACCCCATACGGGGCAGCAGTGCTACGGAGAAAGCCGAGGATCTCATGAGAAGAGTTAGCGAGGCTTGTGATGCTTCAATGCCTCGAAAACGCAGTGGAGGCCGTCTGCCACCAGTGCACTGGTGGAATGATCATATTGGAGCTCTTCGAGAGGAGTGCGTTAAGGCTAGAAGGTCGGCTCAGCGTGGTCGGAAAAAGCTGAACTCCGAAGAACTGGAGAAGAAATGGAAGGATGCTCGCCGAAAGCTCAACAAAGCTATCAAGGAGAGCAAAAAGAAAAGTTGGACTGGACTCCTTGACGAAGTCGAGAGTGACTCGTGGGGAAGACGTACAAGGTGGTTATGACGCGGCTGAAAAGCAGGCCTATGCCATCGCCGACCTGTCCCGAGCTCTTGAAGGAGATTGTAGCGGTGCTTTTCCCGCGACAACCGGAATTTCAGCGTGCCAACACACGAGGAAAGACTTTGATGGTCCCATCGATCACCGAGGAAGAGCTGATGGAGGCGTGCGACAGATTCGGGAATGCCAAGGCCCCGGGTCTTGACGGGATCCCAAACATCGCACTGAAAGCCGCTATCCATGCGTTGCCAGGCCTCTTCTTGGACGTTTTCAACGAGTGTCTCAGCGAGGGCATCTTCCCTGCAAAGTGGAAACAGCAGAGGCTAGTGTTGCTCCCGAAAGGGAAAAAACCACCGGACGAACCTTCATCNCGCTGTCGAACCAATGCTGTCCACCGACCAGTTCGGCTTCCGGAGAGGCCGTTCAACCCTTGAAGCGATCAATCTAGTTGTCGATACAGCTAGGGAGGCGATTTCAGGGGAGAGATGGCTTGGAGGCACAAAGAAGTACTGCCTGGTGGCAACACTGGACATCAGGAACGCCTTCAACTCAGCCCGATGGGACTGCATCATGGCGGCCCTTGAGAGATTTGGTGTACCTGAATATCTGCGGAGGATGGTGGACGACTCCTTCACCGAGAGGGTCCTCAAGTACGACACGGAGAGTGGCCCCAAAGAGTACAGAGTCACTGGAGGGGTACCTCAGGGCTCGGTGCTGGGTCCTCTTTTGTGGAACATCATGTACGACGGACTGCTGAAGCTGACACTGCCACGCGGTGTGCGGCTCGTAGCTTTTGCAGATGATGTGGCCGTAGTGATTGTAGGAAAATACCTGGAAGACATGAAGCTCACCTTTGGAAGGACTTTCGAGGTGACTCGCCGTTGGATGGACTCCGTCGGCCTGAGCCTGGCCGAGCATAAAACGGAGGCCGTGTTGATCACAAGCAGAAAGGTGTTGGAGACAATCACGCTGCAAGTCGGGGATTATGAGCTCACATCCCAGCCGTATATTCGGTACTTGGGAGTGATGATTGATGCCCGACTCAGTTTTAAGCAGCAAGTGGAACACATCACAACTAAGGCGTCAGGGGTTCGAGCAGCTTTGTCTCGCCTCATGCCCAACATTGGAGGTCCCAAGCAGAGGAGACGAGCATTACTGTCATCGGTGATTACGTCAGTACTCACCTACGGCATTGCTGTATGGGCGAAGGCCCTTCAATTACAGCAGAATCAGCGCAAAGTGGGGCCTGTCTACCGACTTAGGGCCCTTAGAGTCGCCAGGGCCAGAGTCGCACCGTGTCCAACGATGCCGTGTGTGTTATAGCCGGAATGATGCAAATTGAAGTGCTAGCCGAGGAACGAAGATCCCTATTCCAGCAAAAAGGAGAGACGTCATTAAGTCCAACCGAGATTCAGGCTGAGGCCAGACGAAAGAGCATAGAACGATGGCAGTTACGATGGAGTACCTCACTGAAAGGTAGATGGACATATCGTCTTATCCCGCAGGTAAGTGCTTGGGTGAATCGTGAGTACGGAGAGACCAACTACTATTTGACACAGTTGCTTTCAGGACATGGGTGCTTCCGGGCCTACCTTCATAAATTCAAACATGAAGATTGCCCGGATTGTCCGACCTGCTTAGGTACCATGGAAGACGCAGAGCATGTATTTTTCATGTGTCCACGTTTCAGAACGAGCCGCTTGGAGTGGGAGAATGAACTTGGAGCATCGATCCTGCCCGAGAACTTGGTGGAAGCCATGCTGTCATCGAAAACAGCCTGGGACGCAACGAGTGACTTTGCGACGAAAGTCATAAAGGAGCTCCGCGAGGAAGAGCGTCGTCGAAAGAACGCTGTATAGGAGGAAAAGCTACCGGAACCTTCTTCCCACGCCCAACACCTAAGTGAGGAAGGAGGACGTACGGTTAGTGATGTTAGTAGAGGAAGAGCAAGAGCTGATGTCCCCCCCCCGCGAAGTAATGCCTGACGGCCGTTCCGTGGGGAATATGGGGTAAGAGGAATTGAGGAAAGAGGGCTTTACTCAGTAAAAATCTGAGATCCGTTTTTTAACATCCTTTTAACGGAATCTTTTGAAGATTACCTTAAACCTCAAAAAAAAAAAAAAAAAAACACACGCGCGCGTTCATTTTTTTTTTAATCATCGGGGGAGCTTCTACTCGTCATGAAACGTCGACATTTCATGAAATTACAATTTTTCATTTTTGGGGTGAAACCAATAACTTCCTATCGGGAAGTTAAAAAAAATCATATCTCCGAATTGGATTTTCAAAAAAAAAGTGTGAAAAAATTTGAGAGGTCATTTTTTAAGCCCCTCAATCGTAGAATCACCATCAATTTTTGAGAGGGTGAGGGTCAGAGGCTTATTCATTTCATGTGAAATACCTCATATGTATCTCCTAATTATTACACATCATTATAAGGAATTTCCCAACGCAACAATGAAATTATTCCAGTACATATTCGTGATAAATATTTTGACTTTTTCACGTTTTTTGCCATATTCGCGTTTTACGATGTAATATAGCCCATTTTACTATGTTACATAGTATTCTGTCCTATGTTCGTATTGTAAGTTTTGCTAAATCTCCATAGGGATTTTTACTATGTAACATAGGAAGCATTACTATTCAACATGATTACTACATGAAGAGGCTTCATTCCTATGCATCAACTTACTATACCTTATAGTATGCAATACTATATATTATATATATATATATTTTTTTTTTTGAAAAAATATGTTTCAAGTTAAGTCGACATAGCTTCATCCCGTTCAAAACATGAGACTTAACCTACTTTCTTTTATTGCAAAAAAGTTATGAAATATAGTTTTTTACTCAAAAACTTTCTACAGGTGTGTCACACTCTCTAAAGCCTATTAATGTAAAAAAAAAATTTTCGAAAAAAATCGACTTAACCTAATTGACCACTTCGGTACTGAATTCTTGACCCACTCTATCATATTACTATCACAAAACACCATTTCTTGATCAACAAATGCTTTGAAATGATGGATCATGTATTAATTGATGAAGATTTCAGAAACTAAATTTCAACAAATATGAAATCATCGATACTTCAGAATCTATTGGCCAGAACTAGTTCGAACTCCGCAGAAATATACCTTTTCTGTTGTACAAATTTAATATGATTTTTTCAGATTTTTAAAAATGAAAGTTTTTTAGTTATTTGCGTTTTTCAAAAAAACGTAGTTTTACTATTGTGGCGTCAAAAATGCACGAAATGAGGTTAATTTGGGCTCATTTTCAAAGGTTTTGAATATATCTTCAATTTCTCAAAGTGAAATTCTCGATTTCAAAAATCCGGCGGAGTTATAAACAAAACAAAAAAGTTGTTTTTCAAATTGTCAAAAGTACACAATTTTCAAAAAATCATAACTCTTACAAATAATTTTATTTTGGGCTGGGAATTTGAGAGCAACGTTTTCTCATGATGAAGAATACAGAAAAAAATCACGAGCACGATCGGAGACATCGATTTTTTTTGCGCTGCTGGTTTGACGTGGACACGCTCATATGTTATAGAGAAAGATTTGATGAATCACAATCCATAAAAAAGTGAGCCTTCCTGAGTCCAGAAGTGTCTGACCTGAATGGATTAAATATCTGGAGGGTTGAAGACTATTCACAGGGACACAAGATCCTCACTCCAAATTGAATCACAAATCGATTGTCAATTAACAAAAGAAAGAATGAAAAAATAATAAACTGAGAATTCCAGTAATGGACAATGCATTCGGAAGCATATTGCTAATCTATTAGCAACAAACTATACGCATATACAGAAAATGCAATTATTCACTTGTTATAAATTTCCAAACTTTTGCAATTGAGGATCATTTTTTTATCGATTGCCAGGGTCTCCAATTGTGTATGCACTGAAAAACTATCATTCTTATTAAATCATGAACATTAAATAAGTAATGAATACGAATCAAAATATTAAATATATGTATATTAAAAATATGTGCAATAAATATTCCTTTAATGGTTGGAACGTCGTTGTTTACAAAAATATCTGTGAATTTCTGAAACTACTGCTAGTAATTCGTGGCGGTTGGGAAATGGGGGTTGGAGCACATTCACATTTTCTGTGTAATATAACAGCCATGCTGTCCTGATGTTTCTTCCTCCATCACGTGAAACATATTTCTTATACAGCTTCATCTTTTCCTCCCATGCCATGTCCATTTTCGCGGTTATAGATTTGATCTGTTCAATTTTTTATACTAAACAAAACAAAAAAAACAGAGATTGAATTTACACTGATAAAATATGTACTAACACACAGACCATTTTCTCTCCGGGAGAAGAGAATCCTCCTCTGAAGCTCAATTCTCGAAGCGCTGACTTTTTATGGAACTCGAATCGATTCTTAAAATGAACTAGTTTTCGGTACTATATGATGAATATATATATCATTTATCCATAAATTACAACTGTACACTGAAAAAATTCCAAAGATTGTAATTGATGAGAAATGATATATTCTTTCAACAAACTTGTGTCAGCTGACATACGACGTTATCATTCTCAAATACTGAGATATATTGTCATACTTGAGACTTCACGAGGCTCATCTTCAATGAAATCTCTTAGCCATCAGGACACCTGAAAAAAATTCTCTCGTCAAGAGAATCTGTTCTACGTGTTAGTAGATTTTTCTATCAATGTACACGGAGAGAAATATTCAATAAAAATTACGTATCTTCCACGTATTTCCATAGGAAAGTATGGTTGCAGTAAATTTTCCGGAACTGTCACGTAATTCTTTGCGGAACGTTCCGTAATTTTCATCTGAATTTTCTGTAAAAACTACGATACATCACTGAAATTTTCCGAGCCAATTTCGTAATCGTCTAGCGAACTTGAGTTCCGTAAATTTTACTGAATAGATCTCTCCGTGTAGATTAAGGATCAAATCAGGCTATTTTCAGTGGTTTCAAAGTCAAGTTGCAACTGTGAGGAAGATTTGGTAAGAAGGTGCAGTCACAAGTTAATAGGTTACGATCAAAAATAGTTTTTTTTTCAGTGCAGGATTCGCAAGTGCCACCTCACTTGAAAGAACTGAAACGCAAATGAAGAGTTACCTAAAAAAAAATGTTTTCTTAATATTACTTCTAAGTAATGCGTTAGATGAAAAAGGTCTGAAGTACAAGTTGACTCCAATTGTTATTTCTCATCCGCAAAAAATCAGTATGTCCAAATATAATCCATTTTTGACAATGACATATCAATATAAAGTTCATGATTACATATTCGAATTATCTGATTAACAATTGGAAAGAACAAATCCATCGGTCCAATCTGCCCTCCCCTCTCAAGAAGAATTTTTTTGCAGAAGAGTTAAGCCGAAATAATTTGTAGCTTTAAGGAGTTACTGCCGATATCTTCCCACTTTTCATGTTTTTTGTAGATTTCAGAGAAACTTTTGATTTGATTGATGTAAAAAAATATACCGTTTTTAGGTTTTATGGTTATTTAATGACTCACAAACTTTCATAGTCGTGCCACAATTTTTGTACATTTTCACCAAAGTTTTGTGGTTTTTCAAAAAAGTTCGGTGAAAACGTAGAAAAATTCTTCCACGGCGATGAAACTTGGTGAGTCATTGAACCATGATAGAAGCTAAAAACGGTACATCTTTTTGCGTCAATCTGATCCACAGTTTTCCAGAAATTTACAAAAAACATGAAAATTAGGAAAATACCGGTAACTCCTTAAGCTTTTCCACATCACAAAATGCATTTTTTTGCGGAATTATTTGTGTTTTTTTTTACTCTACGCGGTGAAGTGACACTCGAAGATTACTCATGTTATTATTATTATATTTATATGATGTTAATCAATTTCATCCCAGTATTTGAATTGAAAGCATGAAACCACTGAAAACGAAATCAGAATTCAACCCGTTTGTATGCGGGCACACAGGCGCCGGAGGTGATGACTACTCTCGGTCTCACCTAGAGATGGAGAATGACCGTTATTTTTTAGATCACGTCATATGACCAAAAAATGACGGTCTTCTAACGTCACGTGACGCAAAAACTCTCTCAATGTCCAATGACGGTCACAAATTATTTGTGACCGTCTTCGGGCGTCAAAAATTTTCATTATTCATTGCAAAGGGAAAATCATTTATATAGATGTATAATGACTTTCACTAAAATGCTTTAATTTGTAACGGTTATTTACCGGTGATTTACGCCACAGCAGATAATCAGGAATACATTCAGGCGAGAGACATGTGCAGATTATTTTGCGATTTTCTCGAGAATTACTATGTTTATATAAAAAAAAAGAGAATGAAGTTTTTGTAGCCTATGAAATTCTCCAGAAAAATGATTTTTCGACATTTTCTTCTAAACCCCCGTCAAGCCCGAGAGATTCGCAAAACAATCCCCTCTCTATTTACAAAAAAATTATATGAGGGGAGATCTCTTCAAAGAAATTCTTAAAAATCTCCTCGCTTATCACTTCAATCGAAAAACTTTAGAGGAAACTTGTTGTAGTCCGTGAAATGCCTAAGGGGACATCCAGAAACCACGTAACGCTTTTCTTTCTAATTTTGACCCCCTCCCCCTCCCCATGTAACAGGATGTAGACAATTGGCTAGACCCCCCCCCCCCTTTGAAGTGTTACATAACATTTCAATTGCAGTTAAAAATAAATTTTTCAAAAATTGACAAGGTTTTTTTTTGTTCCATATTAAGGAGTTATTGCCGATATCTCCCCATTTTTCATGTTTTTTGCAAATTTCCGGGAAACTGTTGATCACATTGACGCAAAAAAAATATACCGTTACTAGGTCTTATCGTCATTAAATGATTCATAAAGTTTCAGAATCATGCGATTATTTTTGTACATTTTTACTAAAGTTTTGTGAATTCTCGAAAATTTTGGTAAAAACGTAGAAAAATTCTTCCACGGCGATGAAACTTCGTGAGCCATTAAATAATGATAAAACTTAAAAACGGTGTATTTTTTCGAGTCAATCTTATCAACAGCTTGCCAGAAAATCGGGAAAAAAATGAAAAGTGGGAGGATATCGGCAATAACTCGTTAAATTTTATAATATATATTTAGTTTTCGTTTTTCTACACGCTGGCCACAAAAACAAAACAAAACACTATAGAACTGCGTATCTCTCGAAATAAATTGGCGCGTTATTTTATTTTTTCACTATTTTAAAGAATAGTATTAAATTTTATTAGTAAAGTTTTTGTGTGGCGTTACGTAACCGTTTTTCGCGGACCCCC